>NW_004525020.1:325930-349327 GCF_000260255.1 Octodon degus
CCTCAGATTGTAGAACTGTCAGCCATGTGGATGAGTCATGGCCATTGCTTGGCCAATGTGCTCTCTGTAAAAGCTTGAGAGAATGTTTTCTCTCCATGTGACTCTCCTTAGGCACACTCTACATCATGGATCACTTTCCTCTTTGGCCCCATAATCTCCTTGATCAGAAAATTTGGGACACTACCGAGTTACATGACATTACTGTGCAAGTTCTCTTACGTCCTGAGTCTTAATTGACCTTGGAAGGCTAGGGCCAAAATTTTGTCTGTTCTTGCGGCACTCCTTTTTCTCTATTTTTGGTCTGCAAACTTAGATTGTTATGTATATATGATAATTCTATGAGGACTGATAATCTGATGTTGGCAAAAAAGGAGCATGGAGGAGGAAGGGAAAAAATTAGAGAATGTGTTATGTACATTTACTAATTCCCCACAGGGAATGTAATCATTATATACTGCAAACATGTACTAATGAAAAATTTAAAAAGTAATATGAAATAATGTACATACAGGAAACTATACAAGACAAAAATAGAGTGTTCACTGACTTGTCGTTAAGTGACCATTTAATAATCAGTACCTCAATAACTCTCCATTTGCTCCTTCTTATTTTTATTCTCTTCCTCCCTCTTTTAAATAATCACTCTTTTATTTTTCCTCATGATGCAGTTTACATGTCCTTTCAGAAGGTTTATGTATAAGGAATAATTTTGCATGCATTTTTTGGCTTCTGGTCATTATATTTATAAGACTTACTCGTTTGCATGTAGTTTTAGTTCATTTGTTTCTATTACTATGTAATACTCCACTGTATGAACATTCATTATTTTATTTTTAAAAGAGAGTACAAATTGGAATTAAAACATAAAAAATTACAAGTGATACAGAATTTCACTTAACAAAGTAACATGAATTTCACAGTATTTCTTGTAATGTTGTCTTCCAACAACTTATTCCTATTACCAGGCATATACATGTAAAATGGAAGAAGAAAGAAAAAGAGAAATAAATGTATAAGAAATTAAGAAGAGAAAAAGTACAAACAGTTGAAAAAAGGAGACAAAACAAATTAAATATTATCTGCTCCTTTCCATAGATCAGCAGAAATGCACAGTACAGTTTTCTAAACCATCCTGCTTACATGCATAGATAAATCTTTTCCCCCCACTACCTCTCCTGTCCTTCTCCTCAACTCAGTAACTCTTTCCTTTATCCCGGTATCTGTTACACCCTTCAGATTCCATTTTTCTCTTTCAGGTTTTTTACACCAAGGAGACAATATGATGTTTGCACATGTGGGTTTGATTTATTTCACTTGAGTATGTTCTTTAGTTGCAACCATTTACTGACAAAAGACTCATTTATCCTGTTTTATGGATGAATAATATGCTATTGTGTAAAAATACCACATCTTCTTTATCCATTCCTCAGTTGATGGGCATTGGGGCTGTTTCCAGGATTTATCTATGACAAATTGCACTGCTATAAACACAGGTGCACCTATATGGCTGTGATATGAGGTTTTAGTTCTTCTGGAAAAATACTCAGGAGGGAAATATCTGGCTTAAGTGGGATCTCCAATCCTAGCTTTGTAAGGAATCTCCACACTGATTTCCATAGTGGGTATATCAGTCTGCATTCCCACCAACAGTGCAGAATGGTTCCTTTTTCTCCACATCCTCTCCAGCATTTGTTATGACTGATGTTAGGCATTCTTTCTGGGTAAGATGGAATCTCAGTGTTGTTTTACTTTGCATTTATCAAATGACAAATGATGTTGAACATTTTTCATATATTTACTTGTTATTTGTATTTCTTTCTCTGAAGTGTATGTTCAATTGCCAGTTAAACAGAAGACCCAATGCTATTATGGGCTACTGGACTCTTTTAGAATATTTTGCTGAGTTTACACACCTATAATATTTAATAACGGAACTTAGAAAAAATGGGGTATACTGATGAATGTCCATTTTGTATCTGTGTATTCAAAGTGGTTAGGATAGACATATAGTTGCATTCTCTTAATGAATAGAATGATTTGTTCTAATGGTGTTTGTAAATAGGATCTCAAGTCCGCATCTTGTACAGCAATTAACCACTAAGAAGAATATATGCAGTGTATTATTTGTTGAAACTGTACTTCCGATTTGATTTGAAACTGTCTCATTGCTGTTTATCAATAAAATTTTGAAAAAAAAGAAGTCCACCACTGTAATAAACTGCCTCCTAAACCTCTAAAAAAAAAGTGTATGTTCATCTCAGATGCCCATTTTTGAATTGAGTTTTTGAATTGGGGGCCCCCGAATTTTTAAAATTCTTTATGTTCTAGATAGAAGGGCTTTGTCTGAGGGACAGTCAGCTATAAATTTTTCCCAGTTTGTTGGTTTTCTTTTTATTCTATTGGATACTTTGTTTGAAGTGCAGAAATATTTTCAAAAAGATGGGATTCCAGTTGTTGATTCTTTGAAGTATTTCCCATGCAGTTTGTTTTTTGTTTGTGAACTTTCTACTTATCCCTGTGTCTGTAAGATTTCTACCTACATTTTCCTCCAGAAGATTTAGTATTTCTCTCTTAATATTTAAATCTTTGATCCATTTTGACTATTGCTTTGTGCATAGTGATAGGCATGTTCTAGTTTGAGCCTTCAACATGTGGAAAGCCAGTTTTTTCAGCATCATTTTTTAAGGATGCTATCTTTCTTCCAGTGAAGCTGTTTGGCCCCTTTATCAAAGATAAGGTGGCTGAGTGCATTTGCAGTTGTGCCTGCATCTTCTCATCTGTTCCATTGTTCCTCAGGTCTCTCTATGCCAGTGCCATGCTGACTTTATTACAGTAGCTTTATAGTTTAATTTCAGGTCAGTGATTGTGATACCTCTTGCCTTTTCTTTGTTTCCCATGATTGCTTTTGATATTCTGGATTTCTTCTGACTCCTAATGAATTTGAACAGAGTTTTCTCTAGTTCTGTGAGGTACACTAATAGTGTTTTAATTGGGATTGCATTGAATCTGTATAATTTTGGGAGTATGGCCATTTTCACAATGTTTTTTCCTATCCAAAAGCATGGAATATTTTTTCCATTTTCTCAAATCTTCAATCTTTTTTCTCAGAGTACCATAATTTTCACTGTATAGAACTTTCACATCCTTTGTAAGATTGATTTCTAAGTATTTCATTTTTTGAATGTTATTGTGAAAGGTGTGTCTTCCCTAATTTCTCTCTCAGTGTGCTTATTGTTTGTGTACAAAAGTGCTACTGATTTTTGGGTGTTGACTTTGTATCCTGCTACAGTTGCTGAATTTGGTGATTAAATCTACAAGACTCTTGGTGGAGATTTTGGGATCCTCTATGTAGAGTATCAGAACATTCATTATTTTTTATTCACTCTTGGTAGACTTTAAATTGTTGACAGTTTGGGAAATTGAAATAATGCTGTTAAAAATCTTGTGGGGCTGCAAGTCTAGGCAAGTGGTAGAGTGTTTGTTGAATATATGTAAGTCCCTAGGTTTGATCCCTGCTCTGTAAAAAACATACCTACCTCTAACATAATTATACACACATATTTATTTGGTATATAGTTAGGAGTGGGATTTATGGCTATATATATATATATATATATATATATATATATCTTTAAATTTAGTAGATTATGCAAACTTCTGTGCTTTTGTAAATGATAGTATTGGTTTAACCTCCCATCAGCCCTGTATGAGAACTTATACTAATCTTCCACAAAACCTGGCATGAACACTTTTAAAATTATAGCCATAGTATGCACTAGACAGTGATCTTTCATTCTGTTTTTTCTTTAGGGGGAGTTGTGGTGATAGAATCTAAGGCCTTCACATTGAACTATATTCTCAGATCCCCGTTTTAAAAGCTTTTATTTTTTAAAAATAAAAAAATGAAACAGCTTTTCAGAGTTCTGGAATTACTGATGAGTGGCAAAATGAATTACAATTCATTGTGAATTGAACTTGCAATTTTCTGTTAATGAGTTTAGATATGAGTCCTTTGTTGGTTTTATGTTACAGATATCTTCTCCCACTTTGTAATTAGTTTTTAATTAATATTGTTGAACAGGTGCTATTGATGTGTCACCCACTTCTCTGGAATTCACATTTGTGCAAGGAAAATTTCTTGTTGGAAGCTGAGACTGTGCCTGAGGACTTTTTCTGTCCAAAAATATGCCTCCAATGCTTGTGGTCTGCTTAAAAATCTTTATTTAGGCCAGTGTCTTGATTGTGATTTATGAAGATGACTGATGACATGGAACAGCTAATGGCACTGAAAGGTTTATAATTTACATTCCCCTAGAGGAGAGGTCACATCAGGCAGGGCCTATGTAGGGAGGTCCTATGGTTAGTCAGGAGGAGGAAGGAATAAGGCGAGGACATAGGCAAAGCCTTTATTACTGCAGTACCAGGAAGTTATCAGGTAGAGATTTTCCCTGTGTCTCAGCAGGAAGTGAAACACATGTTGAACTTTGCAGAGTTGGTAATGTGATTTCTATGCATCCAAAAAGCCAGATTGCAGGAAAGATGAAACAACTTTGGCTGTTAGTTTGGCTGTGCAATTAGTGGCTGCCAAGTCATCAATTACAAAAATCTGTATAAGTTGGACCACTCAAGGCCATGACCATGCTCTTTGCTATATTCCAGATATTTTATTGTTTTACTTTTTGTATTTAGAACTAATTTTATGTGTGTAGGATAAGGCAAGTACCACATTTTTCTTTCTCATACTGATTCATAATTGTATTCTTAGGTTTTATGGCAAAGCCCTTTGCTGCTGTGCTGCAGTCATACATCAAGTGCCTGTATATACTTGGGTCTATTTCTAGAGTATTTGTTTGGTTTCATTCATCTCTCTGGCTGTTCTGTGCCAGAGTTTCTTAATTACTGTAATTTTATTGTAACTTTATTTCTGTAGAATTAGCTCTTCAACCTTGTTTTTTTAAAGGCTATGTTGGCCATTTTTTGGATTATTTCTCTTTGGAAATAATGAAGATAGGTTGTCTTATACTGAGTGAATTTTCGTTATTTTAGTCTTCTAGCAAGTTTCAGAGATGCTTTGCAAGAAAGCACGAGATTATATCTTTGGAGGCTAACACCATTCATTATGGTATTTCTTGAAAATTGAGCTATATAATTATAGTAAACTCTTTTTATTAGTCAACTGGGCCTGTTATAGTAAGCCAGTAATTTTTAGGCTGGCATTCTCTAGGCTGCCATCCTGGGTAGGCTGATGTATAAAAGTATACAGAATATGTAAGAGCTGGTTCGAGAGGAAAACCCGTTTTTGTGTTAAGTATTTGTGTTATACACATTTGGATTATTTTTTTTAACAGGTTAATGCAGCTGAATCAAAGATAACAAATTTAATATACTTAAAACATACCTTGGAACTTGTGGATCCTTTAAAGGTAATTTATATGTGTATATATTATAGAAATATGTTTTTGTGTGTAAAAAATATTTGTGCTTAGAGAAAGTTGTAGGAATAGTGCAATTTCTATTTTTCTCTTTATGTGTATATCGTATATATACATTATTATATTTATTATTAAATCTTATGTTCAGTACCCAAATACTAATATACCTACAAGGAATGATCAAAAATATGGTAAATGATTAAAATTTTAAAGAATTTACTGCCATAGAGAATACTTTGTCATTAATCCTCCTGAAATATTCCTGCTTGCTTCAAGTGCACTTCCCCTGTTATTCCTGCCACTTCCTGAACAGTTCTGTGAGTCCTCTTTCAGGAATGTCTCTATAAGGCTGGGTCAAAGCTTTGGCAAATGCTAAGGCCCAGCCACATGGTAAGTGAGGCTTTTGAAAAGACTCTGTGTCCTCATCCACCTTATTCACCAGATCTGGTACCACACAACTTCTAGATTTTTTGTTAAAGTCAAAATGACTATGAAAAGTAAACATTTTGGAAAATTCAGCATGTTAAAACAGTTATGATAGTGCAAATACTTTCATGAAAAAAGCACTTTCAGAACTGCCTTAAAAAGTGGCAAGAATGATGAAAGAAATGTGTCCAATAGGATGGAGAATATTTTAAGAGGGATTAATGGCAATGTGTCCTTTACTGTAATACATTTTTATAGATTTATAATTCACCATAGTTGTTGATTATACTGCCTATCTTTTACTGATACACAAAGACATTCTCTTATATGATGACAATATAATATTAAAAATTGAGGTATTTTGTATTAATATAATACTATAACAGTATATTTGTCATATTCAAATGTTTAAAATTGTCTTATTATAACTTTTTTATGATATACATTCCAGTCAACAGCCATGCATTGTATTTCAAATGTTTAAACTTTTTCAAATTGGGAAACTTTCTCCATCTTTCTTCCATAATATTGTCATTTTGAAGAAATGAGTGATCAATGAGGCAAACAACTTCCTAAACAGCTAGCGAGAATATAAACTTTACTCACTGGAATAATGACAACATATATCTTATGATCCTGTAAAAGTATGTTTAGAAATCTTACTGAAAAAATCTTTAAGAAATATTGACCAAAATTTATGTCCAGTGATGGTCATTGCAGTATTATTTCTGATGAGAAATTATAAAGTAGACTTCAGTGGCTGGGGGACAAGACCATTTGCTTTTCACATGATGAAATGGGATGAATTATTTGCTACAAAAATTTCTCTTATGATGTAATAATAAATGGGTATAAAAGAAACGTTCATGATGATACCAATTGTATGAATAAATTATATGAATTTATTTTAGAAAGAGACAGAAAATATATTTTGTGGAAAGTTTTGTTTGCAGTACTGGGGACTGAACTCAGGAAATTGAGCTTGCCTGGCAGGCAGTTATGCCACTGAGCTATCTCCTCAACCCTAAGAAAATATATTTAAGATGTTCATTTTTGTAGGGATAGTGCTTTTTTTTGTTTTGTTTTGTTTTGTTTTTTTAGTGGTACCAGGGATTGAACTCAGGACCTTGTGCTTGCCAGGCAAGCACTTACTCCACTGAGGTATCTCTCCATCCTCAGGATAGTGGTATTAAGAGTGGTTTATTTCCTTTGCACTCATGTAAACTTTCTAGTTTCTATCAGAATTTACATATGCTTTTTTCTATTTAAAAGCACAAGGCAAATGTCAGAATAATTTTTTTCATAATAAAAAATAAAATTAAAAAGTTTACATTAACTGGTTTCTCCTTTTTTTCCTGTTTATTTACAAATAAAAATAAAATGAAAAGGTCACATTAACTATGGTTTATCTTTTTTTCTGTTTATTTATTAGTGATCACTCAGTTTCCATTACTAAAAATAAAATTCCTGTCTTTGCTGTATATGGAGAAATTGTTGTATTTATAAATAAAGCACTTTTAAAGTTTAACATATTTCTGTCCCTATTTTAAGATTATATGTACTCTAAATTACAGAAATAGCTATTTAAATACCCACTGCTATATGTAATTAGATGTTAACAATTAAGAGACAAGAAAAATAGAAGCTATAATAGAGGTAGCACTATGTGCTCTTTATTTGGCTGGGGAGATAGCTCAGTTGGAGAAGTGCTTGCCTGAGTTCAATTCCTGGTTCTGCAAAGAAACAAAAAAAAAAAAAAAAAAAAAAAGAAAGAAAAAAGGAAAAAAAGAAAATGAAGACTCAGTCTCTCCTTACCTGTATACCTGAATTATTTTATATGCACAAAAATGAAAAAAATAAAGCAAGAAAGTACTTTGTAAACTATAGAGTATTACACAGATACTAATTTCCAAGTTTCAGTAACATCATAATTTCTTATGCGTATTTTTTATTTTATTCTTTAACAGATTTCTCTGAAGAACTGTACCACACCTTTATTAAGAGCATACTATGGTTCCCTGGAAGACATGAGGTCATTGTTGCTCCAATGTTAATAAACTATCAACTTATTATTCTTTTTTATAATAACTAATTTTAAATACTTCCATGTGTTCTATAGAACAGCTACTTTTTGGATAAGGGCACTCTTTAAACATTCATTAAATTTCTAATTATATATTCATCTTATTAGCGCAGTAAATAGAATAGTGGTACATCAATTATTTGCACTAAGAGCAGCATGAGGAATCAAACTCCACGGCCAATTTTCATATTTCCTGTTGTAGTCACTTTCTATTGAAAGACCTGAAAGTATAAAAATACATTCCTCTTCTTTCATAAATCAGGAAACTCCTAAGGTAACCAAAATTAATAGATAAGAATGCTGAATAAATATATAATTATTTTAATAAATATTTATTGAGCTCCTATTACCGGTAGACATGGCCTTGGAGACTAGGAATACAGAGGGAGCATGATAAATCTCCTGTCCTCAGAACTAGTATTTAAGTCTAGTTTAATACTATTGAGTTAGGAGCAATAATTTTAATTTGATACTTCACTAAAAAGATACTATTTTATTGATTCAAGAGTGATAGATAAAAGAGATCACAAACTAAAGTTAGTAAAACCAGGTTAATTACAAATAAAATACAAATCAGAACAAAAGAAAAGTTTAGGAAAATAGGTGTCACCAGGTTTCTGGTTTGCATACGTATTGCATTGCTCATAGCTGTGAGGTTCCTTTTATGCCATCTCACGATACGTGTTTCATCTCTCATGTCTTTGCTGAGGACAAGGGCTGTGTGCTCTTTGGCTTTCTGCACCTATCGAAGCTCTGGCTACGTGTTGTGTATGAGCACAAAGCCACAATTTTTATAATAGTTCTTTAGGATTATATCTTGCACTTACAGACAAAAATCAGTATTATAATTTGGGAGATCTGTATATATTAGCAGGTTTTAGAATGCTCTTGGAGGGTTCATACTATTTTAGACTACTTTTGACTGATGAAATAATTTAAACCTGATATAGTCACTACTGTAATATATGTAAATTAAATATTTACAGCTTAATTATTTCAAAATAGTTCTCAACAAAAGTTTGCTATGATTAACATGAACATGAATCATGTAACATGGTGCATGTTATAAATTTAAATAGTATTTTGACTTACAATCTATTAATTTTTTATCTTAATGTTAGGTTTGGAATCATACTTGAAAAGATTAAAACAGTAATTAATGATGATGCAAGGTACATGAAAGGATGCCTAAATATGAGAACTCAGAAGTGTTATGCAGTGAGGTCTAACATAAATGAATTTCTCGACATAGCTAGAAGGACATATACAGAGATTGTAGACGACATAGCAGGTAATGTATTGCAGTATAGTTTTTTCCCTGATTTTTATGAGTAAAATAACTTCTTGGGGGATCCTGTTTGATAATGTGTCACACATTTTTTTTTATTCCAAAATAGGTCACATAAACACATTGTGCTTAAGGAGTCTTTTCTTCTCTTCCTCCTCCTCCTCCTCCTCCTTCTTCCTCTTGTTCTTTTTTAAAAAATAATGTGTTATTTCTCTCCTTTTCCCCAAACATACTTTCATCCAACATTGTGTATAAATTATATTAAAAATGTAGGCTACCAACACTGAAGGAAAGATTTCAGCAGTGAGACATCAGTCTTATCAGGAATAGGTGGTTTTTATCCAGGCCACTGATTTAAAAAAAATTTAAATTTTTATTAGTACATGTTTGCAGCACATAATGATTATCTTTATCATTGGGACTCAGTACATATGTGTAGCACATCTTAATTCTTTTTATGTCATCTTCTCTACCTTACCCATTCTCTTCCTCTGTCTCTTGGTCCCTTTTGCATTTACAAAAGTAATTTTTTAATTAAATATTTAATGAGCTTCCACTATGTGTAGACATAATATAGATCCTGGAAATATGTAGTGAATGTGACAGAGTTCCTGTGCCTTGGTACACAAAGGTAATATTATAATGGGGAGGCAGACAATATAAAAAAATTCATTCATGAAAACATATATATGTGTGTATACATACATTAATATTGATAGATTTCAATCCCAGATACTATAATTTCACATGGATGTAAGATATACAAAGAAGGGCCGGCCAAATAGCTCAGAGGATTAAAATGCCTGTAGGCAGACACTGGGGCCAGGAGTTGGATCCCTGGGCCTGCTGTGCCAGCCCCACCCCCAGGGTGCACTGAGATGGCAATTGAGACTGGGCATGGTGGCACACGCCTGTGATCCCAGCACTTGGGAGGCTGTAAACAGGAGGATCACTATGAGTCCGATCTACTCAGTGAGACCCTGTAGAACCTATGGACCCTGCCCTAAACACACACACACACACACACACACACACACACACACACACACAAAAGCAAAAAACCCAAGATATACAAAGAAAAATGTAGCAGATTAGAGGAACCTGAAGGTCAAATAGAGGACTTCTACCATTAGCAATAAATCCAGCTGAGGCACAGAAGCAAAGAGACTTGAAAGAATAAGTGAGAAAATCTGATAGGTTGAAATCAGACAGTCCCTCGCAGCACTCATGAGAGATAACAAGAAATGTAGATCTAGATCCAGAAATTAGTCTTTGAAGCTAGGAGTGTGAATTTTTTCCATAGTAGCAAGAAGAGGTACCAAGATGATTTTGCCTTACCAAGTGAAATTTATGTAAAAACATGTTTAATGAACGTGAGTGAAATGGAGACAAGGACAGCAATTCAAGCTGTGGTAACCTAACATTACTTAGGATGATAGCAATGTGCATGAGTCATGAAGGATGCAAAGATTAAAAGAAAAAAAGATAGAATTTAATTATGAAGTAGGTACTGCCCTGCTAAAGGTAAACATTGCACTAATGCTAAATGATTTTTTTGGCCCCAAGGATGATTGTACCATAGAGAAAAGCAGAAAAATCTGAAGGAATTGTTTTGAGTAATGAAGATGTTGTTTTCAAGTAATGTTCAAAATTAATGGTCATAAAATTAGAGATGAAATTTAGAATCCTGTAATGTGTGTGAAGTTGGCAGAAATACTTAGGTTTCTTTAAAAGACATATTACTTGGTGAACCTCCTATGTATTTGAAGAAGTATCTTGTATTATAAAATAAGTTTATAGAGGGACTTTCTTATTATGAGTTAATGATCTCAATAATTAATGTGACTATTCTCTTTTATGAAAATGGAACAACATCAAATATGTATATAGCACAGTATACAATAGTACTTTAAAATGTTTTATTATTTCTATTCCTTTAAGAATACCTATCAGTATAAATGTGTTTACTTTTGTTTTTAAGAACACTTTGCACATCTTTTGAACATTAAAAGCTTAAAGTTTAAAAAGTAACAATATCTTATTCATAAAATATAGGAAAAATGACTTTAAATGGAAAGAGTAATATTCTCATTAAAATTCTTTGGTTTTATTTTGTTCTTTCTGATCACTAGGAATGATATCACAGCTCGCAGAAAAATACAATCTTCCTTTAAGGACAAGTTTTAGCTCTGCTCGAGGATTTTTTATCCAGATGACAACAGATTATACAGCGCTACCCAGTGACCAGCTTCCTTCTGAATTCATCAAGGTTCACTCTAGAGTGAATAGGAGATTACTGCTTATGCGTTTGTGACCATATCTGCGTGCTTTCCCAACTCCCTGTAGTGTACATTGCTTCTCTTCCTACTCCAGCCCACCTGTGCACCAGCTAAGAGTGATTTAGGAACTCAGAGAAAAACAAAACTCACTGTTTCCCACAGTTTAGGAGCTTGGGGTGATTTTAAAAAAGTAAATGAGGAAAAAGGTTCATAAGGTATTTTGGTAAGGTAGGAAAATAATACTGCATCTTTTAAGTACTGCTTCAGACACATTTGCCTATTAAAGATTTTTCTAGAATCTTAGAGTAAGGAAATTTGCTTGAATTTTTAGATCTAACATTTCATAACATTTGGATCATAGAAATACTTTTTCTTTTTGAGAGGAGACAGGCAGGCCTTGAGTTCACATTGATCCTTCTGCCTCAGCCTCCCAAGTGCTGGGTTTATGGGTGTGCAGCCTCCCCCTCCCCCCTCCCCTAGCTGGTAATACTTTTTTCTGCATATACTAGCTTGAGAAAGTCTAACTCACTTTGTTCTTTGCTATCTTTGGTTCAAAAGGGTACTTCTTGACAAAAACAATTTAGCTTTCAAATTTACACACACACACACACACGCACACACACACACACACTGTTACTAAGCAAGGAGGAATGGATAAAATAAAAAATGGGTGGAATGGGGCTAGTGATTGAGTGGCATTCATATATGAAGGTCTATCATGCATATTATTCATTATATAAAATGTATTATTTAGCGATTTCTGCAATGATATTTAAAAACTTGTAAAAATAGTCACATTGGCTGGCATAGGTTAAAATCCCTGCCATATACTTTGAAATTATCATCTATTTATAGTTCACACATTTTAGAACTTTCTTTATGATAATATAGCTCAAAAATTAAAGTAATTAATCCAAATATCCATTTTTATTGTATAGATCTGTGTTTTATTTCATATGCATGTGCATATATCTTGACATTTGTTTCATGATTTCTTAACAGATTTCTAAAGTGAAGAATTCTTACAGCTTTACATCAACGGATTTAATTAAAATGAATGAAAGATGCCAAGAGTCTTTGAGAGAAATTTATCACATGACTTATATGTAAGAACATCTGAAATATTTGAATATTGAATTAAATTGTATTAATGTGAAGAACTATAAATAAATTTTATTTATTGACCCTTTGTCTCATTATAGACAATTATAGAATTATGAATGTTAGGGAAGTAAGTTTATCATTAGGATAAGGCACAAGCATCACAGAAGCTTCCAGAAAAATCCAATTACAAAAGTTATGTTTCTGTAATACGCATTTCATCATGATGTATAACTTGATATATCTTGGACTTCACTCACTTTCTTCTTTTCCTATGGTGTTTAAGTCCTCAACAACATTACAGTAGTGCCACTTCTTCTGCTGCTCATGAAAGAATAACAGTGTCCTTAGAAGAATAGAATGTTTAGATTGATGAGCTCAGGTAATAAAGAGAAAATCTGGGATTTCAGAACAATTTCAAGCTGTGAACCATAGATATAACCTTTCCACATAAAAATTACAGTATTCATGGTATAGAATTAGTGCATGTGTGTGAGAAACAAAGAGATAAAAACACACAGAAATAGGGAACTGATATTGAAGCTAACATTTGCAAAAACAAAATTGTTAGCAGATTCTCTCCAAATAGAATTAGGACTTAATTCAACCCGTATGAAATATTTTATTAATAAAAGATTTTTATGACTACTTAATGAAGGTGGTCATTTCAAGAACATGGTGTTAATACACCAGAAGGTGGATTTTTTTTGTCACTAAGTGAGACCCTGAGAAAGAACATTAATTTTCTCATCTAAAACAAGGCAGTTGAACAATGACTTTACTTGTACTGTATAACTTAACCATGAATATTATTTTACCTCAAGCAAAGAGTTTAATATTATTTTGTGATATATTGAATGTTTTTTAAAGAGCTTTATATGTTTACCCAACATGTACTTTCAGGGTCGTGTGTAAACTGCTCAGTGAGATATACGAACACATCCATTGCCTGTACAAGCTCGCTGACACTGTGTCCATGCTGGACATGCTGCTGTCATTTGCTCATGCCTGCACTCTGTCCGACTATGGTAATGTACTTTCTTCAGAGTAACAATGCTGCATACTGCAATGTATATTCCATTCAAAAGCCATATAAAATAGTTATAAGTATTTTACATATTTACTTGAGATGCAGTCTTTTGCCTATGGCCTAGAATACATAAAATAAAGTGAGCAAAATTACCCTTAAAATTTCTTTCAGCATTCAAAGAATTACTCATTTAGAAATCAGCAAATGAAAAAGAAATGCAAGAACTTTTAAGGGTTTTTGCATAGAAGGCTGCAAAGCTGTCTTCTTGGTGAAAATGGCACTGATCCAAATTTGTAAAGTTTACATCTGAATATTCAAAGGAACAGTGTGACAAATCCTAGGTAATGCCTCAGTTGCTGAATGGCCCTGCACCCAGACTTTCCACTACTCCTACAGAAAAGCTAAAAAAAAATCTATTTGGTGTTCATAACTTTGCCCGACAGTGCAACTGAAAATCAACTTGAAATCTGTGTGAGGCGAGGTGGGTGGCATATGCCTGTAATCCCAGAACTTGGAAGGCTGAGGCAGGAGTATTGCTGTGAATTGAAAGCCAGCCTGGGCTACGTAGTGAGTTGAAGGCCAGCCTGAATTACATACTGAAACCTTGTCTTAAAAACCAAATATATAATACATACATATGTGTGCACATACATACCTGTGTAGGCTGAGAGTGAGTCATGTGGTGCATCTTTCCAGTGACTTAAAGGGGTGATGCCTCAGTCTAAATGCTGGTGTCACCCAGACACATAGTGGACTGTGGAAGATGTTTTAGACAGGTGCCAAATTATGACCTCAAATCCACTTATTTATTGCAAGCGAAGTGCAAGCATTGCAACTAAGCCTGAATAACAAGTTTTTTAAACATTTTATTTATTTATTTTTTATGGAAGGGTCTACAGGGTGTTCAGGGTCTCACTACTAGATCAGGCTCATAGATCTGCCTGTTTACAGCCTCACAAGAGCTGGGATTTCAGGCTCACGCCACCACGCCCAGTCTCAATTGCAGTCTCAGCATGCCCTGGGGGTGGGGCCAGCTTGGCAGGCCCAGGGATAGAACTCCCAGCCTCTGAGCCTGCTTGCAGGCACTTTAATCTGCTGAGCTATTTGGCAAACCCTATAACAAGCTTTTTAATATGAAAAGCTCTACATTAACATCTTTGTCCTAGAAGAAAAATACAATAACATGATTGTGTGCCATGGGTTTTACACCATTGATATAATGCTTCTGTGATTTTTAGGCCTCAGGACTGATTATTTGGTTTTCCATTATTTCTTCAGGAAACATATGTCAGTTCTTTGACCTTTTCAGTGTTCAAATACAAATTTAGAATGAATTGAGATTGAAAACCAAAGTATCACAGTAGAGAAAGGGATGTCCATAGTCAGAATTTTCATCTACTGACTCTTTAAATATGTGCATTCTAAAATCAGGAATATATCTTTACTTCTGTATTCTAAGTCTACCCACAGGCCTTGAATACAAATTTAAGCAATTTTTAAATATTGAAGAGTACTTTAATCAAGTTAGCCCCTTGAAATTTCTTATCCAACTTGTCATTAATAACCTTATTTTAACATGTAAATTTATAGACCTAATATGTGATTATGCTTGAATAATTATAGACTTAATAACATTAAAAACACTAAAATCTCTAATCAGTAGTATCATTTCCAAATTATTATGTTAATTTATTTTTTGTAAGATATATCTTGTAAGAATTTTCTTGACATTTCCTTATTTCTTATGAAAATGTCAACTTTTCCCACTGATTTTATGTACTAAAATTTCTAAATCTTTTATATCCCTGGGAGTAAAAATCTTAGGGATTTTGGCTATTCTAGTAGTAGTATTCCTTTTTTTTTTTTTTTTTTTTTTTTTTATGGAACCGGGGATTGAACTCAGGCCCTTGTGCTTGCCAGGGAAGCGCTTATTCTGAGCCATCTCCCTGGCCTCTATTAGTAGTATTCTTAACTATCGAGATTTAATTGTTTCATTTTAGTTTGAAAGTAATCATACTTAAATTTTAAAACATAATGAATATTTTAAGAGCTCTTTGTTTTTTTTTTTTCCAAATAACTACTTTCATATTGAATGTTTTCCAGTTTATCCATGAATTTGATTTAGAGGTGTGTAGCATTTTAGTTTTTACTTGTCTTTCTAGCATCTTCATTTTCTTGCTAACTCACATAGTGTCCATGAAGACCTTATCATTATTTGTTTTTCTCAATTAGCAAATCTTTTTTAAAAAACTGTTGCAATTTTTTTTTTTTCTTTTTGCTATCCAGAATCAAACTCAGGACCTTGCATTTCTAGGTAGGCATGTGAGCCACTGAACTATATCCCCAGCCCCTTAAATGAATGAATCTTTTGCATTTGCTCTATCCTCCGAAGTTTCATTTTATACAAAGTTTCCCCAGGGAGTGGACAGAAAATCATATTTGTTTTTCCCTATATTTAAACCCTATTTTAAAAGCAAAGTATGACCAATTTAAAATAATGTTTAAGTTAGGTTAAACAAATTGTCTTTTCTGTTGTAAAATTTAAAAAATAACATCAATGATTACTTGGGTCTTTAATTGAAGTTATACAAACCTGAAATTTTTGTAAGCTAATTGAATCCCAAAACAGTATCAAGGAACTAAATTAAATTTCTCTGAAGTGAATATGATAAAAGTGATTAGAATGTATTCATTAAATTTTTAGGGGGTTGAGGTGGTGATTTTGGATTAAATAATACATTAATATTATTGTCCCAAATTGACTATGATAAAAATCACTAATGTATCTACAGTAGTAACATTCCATAAAATTTTCAGATATAAAAATATTAATTTTAGAATTCATCCTGTGTTTTTCTTCAGTCCGACCAGAGTTTACTGATACTTTAGCAATCAAACAGGGATGGCATCCCATTCTTGAAAAAATATCCGTGGAAAAACCAGTTGCTAACAATACCTATATAACTGAAGGCAGTAACTTTTTGATCATAACTGGACCAAATATGAGTGGGAAGTCCACATATTTAAAGCAGATTGCTCTTTGTCAAATTATGGCTCAGATTGGTAAGTTCTGATTTTACTTTATAGTTATCAATTCTGCTGGATTTTCAAATACATTGTGCTAAGGATTTTAAATTTAGGTACCTAAGCAAAGCTTGGAGATTCTCTTATTAAAAGGCATAGTAATATATCCATTATGTAGACTATATATTTTACTAGTGGTATTTCTAAAGCTTCATTCTATTTGGATTGCATTTCCAAATTTCAACAGTGTGACATTCATTTTGGAATATTATGGAACGAAAAGTTTCCTCACTGTAATTATGAATGTTGTATCAGTTATTACTATATTGAATCATGAAATTATTTCAGGTTTAAAAATGAACTTTGTTATGAAAAAAAAGAAATGAGTAAGATAAACCTCTGTCTTTAATAAACCTTGTGAGATTTTCCCAAAATTCTAATTTTAGCAAAGAAACTTCCCTTAACTTGAGGAGTACAAGTAGTGATTGGGTTACTAATGTGTACATACAGTATCTTCCTACATGCGTATAAATGGCTGGCATTGGCCCAGCATTGTCACAGCGTGACTAAACTCCAATCTCTGTAAAGTGGGTTTCCTTAAGTACAATATGGATCAGAAATGAGGGATTTTTTTTTTTGCTCCCAATGCCCCAGGGCAGGTTTGGCTGGCTTGAGCTGTGGGGATCGAACCACAGCAACCTGAGCCTGACTGCTTTGTTGAAGCAGCCACTTAAAGAACTGAGCTAAGGGGCAGGCCCCCTGGATCAGAAATGAGACTCTTGGCTTAGTACAGTAGTTCTTAACCAGGGGTGGTTTGGATTTCCTACCCCTCAGCCCTAGAAACTTGGCAATGTCTGGAAACACTTGATTGTCACAACTAGGAGTTATGTCCAAGGATGCTGCTAAACATCCAACGGTGCACAAGATAGCTGCCTCCTCTCTCCCCTTCCCCATTCAGCAGTATGTAAGAAAGATATTGAGCCCAAAATGTTGGTAGAGTTGTGGGTGAGAACCCCTGGCCTAATGTTAAGGATTATAAGGAAACATAGCAATAATCTGAGTAATGCAGAGCAAATTCCCCTTTACTTCTGTGCAAGGAATCAGAAATCAGTGAATGAATGAAGATCGAGTTATCTTACTGAATTTAGAATTTTTTTTAGAATTAAGAGGACATCTTAGCTACTTTTATTTCCATTATAAGAGCTATCTGGTTTATATGTGATGTAACACTTCTATTTGAGTAACTATAAGGAGCTTTCTTTTTTGAAACACAGGGTGTTTATGTGTAGAGATCTCTGATTATTAAGGCATTCATGGTATAGGAGTGAAATCTGACTTTTTGGGCCAGCAAGATAACTCAGCCGACTAACGCCTGCTTAGGCAAGCACAGGGACTCAAGTTCCATCTGTGGTACTCCATGCCGTGCTGACCCTGCCCTCTGGGTGTGCAGAGCTGGCGACTGAGTCTGGGCATGGTGGTATACACCTGTAATTCCAGCACTGGGGAGGCTGAAAATAGGAGGATCGCTATCAGTCCGACCTGAATAGTGAGACCCTGTACCAAAAAAAATGACTTTTCATAACTTGTACTTATTAATATTAATTATTTTCTTTTGTGTATCACAGAATAGCTTAGTCTTTCCGATAGTGGTCCTTCAAATATTTGAAGATAATTATTCTACTTCTCTTGTCACTATCCATTTGAAATCTCTGAAACACCTTAAAGTTTGTGTCATATCTCATAAGGTCTTAGGGCTCAGCAAACAATGGGATTTGAAGGGCATTGAAGTTAACAGTGCATACTTCAGAGGTAAATCTGCATTGTCCAGTTGCTAGCTGTGTAATCTTAAGCAAATTGCTTAACCTTTTAAGCCTTAGTTTTCCTAAATGCAAATTATGATTACAATAGAACCTAATTATAAGAATTTCTATAAGGAGGGAGCCATGGAGCTGGCTCAGTATAATAAGCACTTGCCTGGCAAGTGCAGTGTAAGGGACTGAGTTCAATCCCCAACATATCGAACAAAAAACAAACAACAACAACAACAAAGGACTTCAATAAGGAGTGAGATAATGTATATAATATGCTACAAGTTGAAGGTGAAGACAAGAAAGGAGAGAACTTTACAGGCATAAGAAAAATAGTGAGACTGGGCGTGATGGCATGCACCTGTAATCCCAGCTCTTGGGAGGCTGTAAATAGGGGGATCACTAGGAGTCTGATCTAGTAGTCAGACCCTGAACACCTCCTGGTTTTGTAGTTCTTTTGTGTGTTTGAGCAAAAAGAGACTGATTAACCATGAGAAGTGGCAGAATAGCCACACAAACTGATAGGAATTATATCATAAAAGGCCTTCAGCACTTAACTGAAGGCACTGAACTTTATCCAGCAATCTATGGGGAGATATTGAGGAAAGTTAGCAAGAGAATGGCATGACCAGATTTTACCCAGATCACTCAGGGTGATTATAGACCAGAGCCAGACCAGAAGTAAAACCCCAGCCAGAAGCCTTTGAAGCCAAAGTATGATTGGGAGATATGATTACAAGTTTTAATAACTTTAGAAATTTATAAGTGAAAGACACATTGTCATTAATCCACCTCAGTTTTCCCCTTAGCTTTGAACATATTTAGTCCACCATTCTTGCCCTTTCTGAAGCAGTTCATGAAATTTTCTTGTATCACTGTCTTCAGTTTCACTGCTGGGCTGCGTCAGTGTCCTCAGTTAAATGAAAACATTCACCTTTCATCATTCTGACGTTGAGGCAGAGCCACAAGTCACGTGGCGACAGATCTGATGAATGAGGTGAATGGGACACATTTTAATATATTTTACAAGCCTGCCTTTCCAGAGCATTCATTTTATTTATTTACTTATTTATTTATGGTACTGGGAATCTGACTCAGGACTTGTGCTTGCCAGGCAGGCACTGCTCCACAGTGCTGTATCCCTGGCACTCATTATATCTTTGATTACACGTCATAAAGACTTATGAATGAGGACTTCTAGAAGTGAGTGTGTTTGAAGCAGAGGAGAATGTTTTGAGGGGGATAATGACAATTTGTATTTTACTGTTTTAAAAATTCGTCATCTATTTTGGTTACTTCTTGTGGATAGAAATGTTGAAGAGCTTTTTGGTGGAGGCCGAGAGGAGAAATGCAAACACAGCAGTATTCTCTGCCTGTCACTGTCACCTTCATTTTTCCATTGAGTGTTTCTCAAAACCATGTAAAAAAGTTCTGTTTAAGAGTTCAATAAGTTTTGTTCTTGAGAACTGAGTTCATGTCTGTTTTATTTACCCCAACACAAGTAGACCTTTAATAAACATTAAATGTCTACATAATGAAGAAGTCATGTTCAAAACCTTCCCCACAGTCACCCAGTGTTCTCACTCACCATAATAGCTAATCCTGATATTTTATTTACTATGCCAGGAATTTTTTTAAAAAACAGAATTAAAAAAAGATGTTTGACATCATTGATCATTCAAAAAATGCAAGTTAAAAAACCACTGAGATTCTATCTCACCCCAGAAAGAATGGCTGTCATCATGAATCAACCAGTAACAAGCGCTGGTGAGGCTGTGGGGAAAAAGGACCACTTGTCCACTGCTGGGGGAGTGTAGACTGGTACACCCACTGTGGAAATCAGAGTGGAGATTCCTATGAAAACTAGGATTAGGGGTCCCATTCGACCCAACTATTCTTCTGAGTATTTTTTCACAAGATTTGAAAACATCATACCACAGACATATATATGCACCCATGTTTGTAGCTGCGTAGTTTGTCATAGCTAAATCTGGGAAACAACTCACTCACCTGAGGAATGGGTAAAAAAGATGTAGTACTCTTATACAATGGAGTGTTATTTAGCTATAAAGAAAGGTAGCTCAAGGCTTTCATAGGTAAATCTGTGCAACTAGAGATCGGGCACTGTTTTCTGTACCTTGCATATATTATTATAATACATGTATACCTGATGAATACTCATAAAAATTAGTGTCTTACTCTTACCTCCATATTGTATAGTAGTAAAGCACTGAGAAATAATTACACATTCCTTTTGTCAAAGATCACATAGCTTATAACAGGAAGGATTCAGATCCAGGCAGACTGACTCTAGACTTCTTTTCTCTACATTAACAAACTGTCTATTCTTCCCCCGAATATTAAGAAGGTAGCAGGTCATTCAAGGTATGCAGTATTGGAAAAATAGAATCTTGTTTTGTTTTGAGCCTGACAATTCTGATTCAAATTTTGGCTGTACTGCTTATTTCATCACTTATTTTTAGCAAATATTTTTCATACAATGGTGAGATATCAGAAGCTGCTATACTTTTGTAATCCCTGGTTTTAAAACAAATTTAAAAGTAGAGTAAATTAGCAGATTATTTTTGAGCAGAGAAAATGAATGCAAAAATGTCTAAGTATAGGAAGAGCAGTTACAATCATTATAATTATTATTATTAGTATTACTTTTAGCTCTGTTAGACTGACTTTTGGTTTCTTTTCCAGCTAATCTTACTTCTTAGAGCCAGCCTATATTCTCAGTCTTCCCTTTGTTTTAAATCCCAGAGTAATCTGGTGCTGTTGCCTTGCTCTAGTTATTTCACCATTTTATGGATCCAGAGTTTTGTGATAACTTTCCTTTTGTTCCACTATTTTATTATACATTTTATCTTTTTATGATATTAGAATGACTGTTATATTCCACTTTGTAGAGAGTTAGATACATTAATCAGACTGCTTTGTGTTCAAAAGATGAATATTTTAGGTTAACACAAGAGCTTTTTAGGTAAAAACAGTCTTGTGGATGAAAATTTATCTTTTTTTTGAATAAATGTTTTGCTTTTATTCTGTTTTTGGATATTTTTGCATATTTGTAGTAACATATTTTGTAATGCACCTTTTTAAAAGGATTTGATCAACTGAGCTTTAATAGTATTTCTTCTAATTGCCCTACTTGAAGTATATTATTTAAAATTTTTATAACATTTAAAGTAATCTTTAAAAATAATCTTTGATGTAAACATTTACTGTCTTATTTGAGCTTCCAAGTAGCTTCATGCAGTAGGCAGGACAATTTCCATTTTAATAATGACAGAGATGAGACTGAGAGAATTTAAGTGGTGCTCAAGATTATGCAGGATGTGATAGCCATGGGACCAAATCGTCTACCTCCATTTCCTTTGCTCTTTCCAACTAAAGAGTTTGAGTAAATAAACTAGAAAGTGCAAATATTGATAATACTTACATTTACAAATATTTCAGTTCATTTTGACTTTATATTTTACAGGATCCTATGTTCCAGCAGAATATTCTTCCTTTAGAATTGCTGAACAGATTTTTACAAGAATCAGCACTGACGATGACATTGAAACAAATTCATCAACATTTATGAAGGAAATGAAAGAGGTACCCAGAGAAAACTTTTTGTTATGTTAACATTAACATTTTACATTAATGGTCCATTATCCTATAAGAAAGTATCTATATATTAAAACTTACAGATGAGCTTATACCTCTTCTGAGAGCCAGAGGGCAGTCAAAGACAGCATCTTAATTTCTGTTTTGGGTAGAAATGGTAGTCAATATTTTATGAAAAGTATAACTTTAAAAAGAAAAGGCTAATGTTACTGAATGATAAAAATGTGCTTACATGTTTTATACAGAACATTTTAAAGGCTTCATGGAGGAATGATATATTCAATATTATTTTGCATTGTATGTATTATTCCTGTAAAGCTTGTTTTTAAAGTAAAAAATAACTGTTCGAAAGCTTTTAAAATCATTCTGATTTTTGTCTTTAAGATTTTCACTTTCTATACCACAATACATATCTTTCCCTATTTCTAACTTCAGAAAACATTCAGTAGGCTTGAAGACTAAAGGAATTAAGTATGCCTCTTGGAAAAACTGTATTAAATAGGATTTGGGTCATTGTACAGTTGAGTAATTTTCTGCAAATAGAGAGGAGATGAATAAAACTATTTGTCACACAATTTATATATAATTGTCTAGTATTGCCAAGTGTCTGTGTGAGAATATAGCAATATTCTAGGTGCCTGAGGTACATTTTTGAACAATTCTAACCTTCAGAGACCTGGGTCCAAGAGAAAAGTAAAATGTTTATTAAAGTTACTGCTATGTTAAATATGATGTGGGCAGAATTCTATCTTCTGAGAAGGGAGTTAATATTCTCCGGGGAGAAAGGAGTGTTTTTGTCAGTTTAATTCTGAATCTGTATGGTGAAGGATTTAAATTTATTTGGTAAACAAAAAATTACCAAGATGTGGATACTGTTTCCTAAATTTTCTTTCCTTCTTTATTCACTATAGAGTGGTAGTAAATCTGATAGTAAATTTGTGAAATGGTTTTGAGCATTTCATGATAGTGATTAGTCATTTGTGGAGAAAAAAATGACCGTTTTTATGCTTTATTTGAACATTCAACTTACTGTTTTGTTTTATTTCACTCTTACCTAAAGCATCAATAATTCAGATAATGATTATTTACTCCTTGTTGTCTCATATACATGTGCATATGTCTATATATATCTTCCAGTCTTTCAGAATTATTGTAATGAGATTTTGAGAAAGAAAGGCAGTGAGTTATTTTCTGCTCAGCAGGATTTCTCTATTAAAATACATTTCAGGGGCCAGGGAAATGGCTCAGTGGAATAAGCGCTTCCCTGGCAAGCACAAGGGCCTGAGTTCAATCCCCGGTTCCGCAAAA
>NW_004525020.1:353632-354814 GCF_000260255.1 Octodon degus
TAATTTCAAGTCAGGAATTGTAATGCCTTCTGCCTTGTCTTTGTTGCCCAGGATTGCCTTTGCTATACTAGGTCTTTTCTGGTTCCAGATAAATTGTAGGAATGGTTTCTCAGCCTCTGTGAGGTATGTTGGTGGTAGTCTGATAGGGATTGCATTAAATCTGTACAGCAATTTTGGAAGTATGGCCATCTTCACAATGTTGGTTCTTCTTATCCGGGAGCATGGAATATCTTTCCATTTTCTGAAATCCTCTATGATCTCTTTTTTCAGAGTACTGTAATTTTCCGTGAAAAGATCTTTGACTTCTTTAGGGAGATTAATTCCAAGGTGTTTCATTTTCCTCGGTGCTATTGTAAAATGTATTGATTCTACAATTTCCCTCTTAGTGTGTTTGTTGTCTGTGTAGACGAATGCTATTGACTTTATAACCTGCTATGCTACTGACTTTCTATATTAATTCTAGTAGCTTCTTGGTGGAGTTTTTTGGGTCTTCCAAGTAAAGTATCATGTCATTTGCAAATAATGATAATTTAACTTCTTCTTTACCTGTTCTTATTTCTTTTATTTCTTTCATTTTCTAATGGCTCTAGCTAAGGATTCCAGAACTATATTGAATAGGAGTGGTGATAGAGGACATCCTTTTCTTTGTCTTGTACCAGATCTAAGAGTAAAAGATTTCAGCTTTCCCCATTTAGGATTATGTTAGCTGTTGGATTTTCATAAATGGCTTTTACCAGATTGAAGTAGAGGCCATCTATTCCAATTCTCTGTAAGACACTGAACATGAATGATTGTTGGACTTTGTCAAATGCCTTTTCTGCATCAATGGAGATGATCATGTGATTTTTAGTTTTCCCTCTATTGATATAGTATATTACATTTATAGATTTTCGAATACTGAACTATCCTTGCATCCCTGGGATGAATCCTACCTGGTCATGCTTTATGATCTGCTTGATGATTTACTGTAATCTGTTTGCTAGAATTTTATTGAGGAATTTGGCATCTATGTTCATGAGGGAGATTGGTCTGTAGTTCTCTTTCTTAGTTGCATCTTTCCCTGGTTTTGGTATCAGTATAATACTTGCCTCCAGGAATGATTTTGGGAGCATTGCTTCCCTTTCAATTTCATGGAAGAGTTTGAGGAACATAAGGACTACATCTTCTGTAAATGTCTTGTAG
>NW_004525020.1:355652-356440 GCF_000260255.1 Octodon degus
ATTCACCTTTGACCCGTAAGTACAAATCTAGAGTGCACAGGTCTGAACTCCAGTCACGCCGCACCCTCTCGTATGCCGTCTTCTGCCACAAAAAAAAAAAAAAAAAAAAAAAAATACATTTTAGATAAACTAATAGAGAGACTAAATTTCTCTTCATCTTTTTCTATGATAATAACAGCTGTTTGGTTATAATGAATAAAAGTAAAATTATGTTTTTCAGATAGCATATATTCTACATAATGCTAATGGCAAATCACTCATATTAATTGATGAACTCGGCAGAGGTACTAATACAGAGGAAGGCATTGGCATTTGTTATGCTGTTTGCGAATATCTGCTGAGCTTAAAGGTACACGTCTCCATTTATTTTAACTAAGTTAAGTTTTAGTCCTTTTCTGATGTATGACATAACGTATTTATCATGATTGTATTTTCTGGGCAGCAAAAGCAGCTTTTACAACAACTTTAGGCAGAAAGTGCATAATGTTTATATTTTTTGGTGCTTGGGTTCTCATTGCAGTAGGAATAGTTTGGCAGCTGTGACATACATAAGGAAAGGGAAAAATCCAGAAGCACAATAATGTGAAGCTTGATTGGCTTTAATTTCATCAAATTAAATAGCTGAATATGACTATATTTTAATAACTTTCCATTATGTAATAATGTCTATGATGTCACAGCATGAATTAAAGCTAGGCATTTTAGATAATTTTATAAAAAGGCTACTCTACTTACCTAAGATTCCATTATTTTATTTTATTTTTTTTAATTTTTATTTTATTATTTGT
>NW_004525020.1:356540-357312 GCF_000260255.1 Octodon degus
CATTTGTTTCAAGCTCTGGTTCAGTTCTGTTATTTCTTTGCTAAGTTTTTGTCTGGTTGATCTATCTTTTGGGGATAAGAGGGTGTTAAGGTCTCTTGTTAAGATTATGGTATTGAATATTAGATTTTTCATGTCCATTCAGATTTCCTTTATATAGTTGGGTGCTCCCGTGTTTGGTGCATACATATTTAGAATTGTTACCTCTTCCTCTTGAATTTTTCCCCTAACCAGTATATAGTGGCCTTCTTTATTTCTCTTGATCATTGTTGGTTTGAAGTTGAGGCTGTCTGAGAATAGGATTGCTACCCCTGCTTTTTTCTGTGGTGCTGGTGCATGTAATATTATTTTCCATCCTTTTACTTTCAGCCTATGAATGTCTTTATGAGTTAAATGTGTTTCTTATGTACAGAATACTGTTGAATTTTGTTTCCTAATCCACTGTGCTAGGTATTTCTCTTAATTGGTGAATTCAGTCCATTTACATTGATGGTTGGAATTGAGATGTATTGACGTAGGATTGACATGTTATTTACCTGTTGTCATTTACTCCTTTTTCTCCTGGGTTTAATTGCTTGCCCTATTTAGTTGTTTGCTTCTCATCTCATTCGTGGAGTTCTGATCATTTTGGTCCCTTTTTAGAACATCTTTCAGTAGCCTGTGTAGGGTTGGCTTTGTCGTCATGAAATTCTTTAGTTGTTCTTTGTTATGGAAGTATTTCACTTCTCCATCAAACTTGAAAGAGAGTTTTGCAGGGTATAGTAGTCTGGGCTGG
>NW_004525020.1:357412-359788 GCF_000260255.1 Octodon degus
TTTATTTTATTATTTGTATTTTAGAGAAGGTTCTACAGGGTGTTCAAGGTCTCGCTGCTAGATCAGACTCATAATGATCTGCCTGTTTACAGCCTCTGAAGAGCTGGGATTGCAGGCGCACACCACCACGCCCAGTCTCAATTGCAGTCTCAGCATGCCCTGGGGGTGGGGCTGGTAGGCCCAGGGATTGAATCCCTGGCTCCTGAGCCTGCTTGCAGGCAGTTTAATCTGCTGAGCTATTTGGCCGGCCCTAAATTCCATTATTTTAAAGAAAACAGTTTTTCACAGATCAGTTATACAAAACAGTGATTTTTGCTCAATTTAAAAAACTTTGTAAGATAATGTCTTTGGATCACTCAAAATACATATACGTATGAAAACAGATTTTTTTCATATTTAAAATGCTTTAAAATGTCTATAAGGTACATTTCTTTACCTTGAGAGTTTGTAATGATTTATTATGTGGAATTAAAAATATTTTATATTTAAAATATTATATGTAGTATGTGATTAATAAAAAGTAATATTAGTAAATAATATTAGTTTTTGTGATTTTGAATGTCGGTTTCTCATAAAAGTGAATCACTGCACTACTTAAGACTAAAAACTAATTTATATCTATGATTATTAATTTTATGTGTCAGTATGATTGGGCCATCGAATACCCAGGCATCTGTTCAGACACTCTTCTGGATCTGTCTGTCAGAGTAGAAGAAGCAAAAACCAGTTGAATTATAGACTAAGTAAAGAAAGATGATATCCCTAATATTAGTGGGCCCTAGGCAACATATTAAAAGTCAACATAATTAAATAGAACAAGAAGTGTAATTCTCCTGAGTAAGAGGGATCCCCCTGCTTCACTACTCTCAGTGTGCAAAATTGGTTAGTTTCTACCCTCAGAATCAAACTGAAACATCAGCCATTTCAAGTTCTCAAGACTCCTGGCATTCTGGACTTAAGTACACCGTCACTGTCCTGGGTGTAGATCTTGGAAGTTACCACTCTCCATAATTTTAAGCCAATTCTTTATAATGAATCTCTCTACATGCATACTATTGATTCTCTTTCTCTGACGAACCCACAGATTTTGGTTCTGGTGTGATTTGACTCATTGATCATGAGGGTTTTTTTTTTAGGGAGTTATGATGAAGAAGGTCTGTACATGTTTAATACACATTCAAGTTTTTTGTCATGTAATAGCTCTTGTGTTAATTGAATCCTTGGATGTGGAACCTACAGATATGGAGGGACAACTACTGTATACAGTTATTCTTTCTCCTAGCCTTCCCCCAAGTGACTGTAGTCTTTTACCAGGACAACTTTACACTGGAGAAAGGAAATAAATTAGACTTAAAAAAAAGAGCTGGGCCTTGAGTCTGAACTGACACTCATCTAAGGAGACTCAAGCTATCACTGTGATTTATGAGTCAGATTAGGGGTTTACTGCAGTTAAGTGATCAATGGAATTTTAGCTCATCTATTTTTCAGCAGGCTTAGCAAGTCCCCCCAAACATCCTGTGTTTATTTCTCCAATTCTAGACTGTATAATTAGAATAGATGTTGCTTAACAGCTCAAAGAATTTTCCTGACCTGTGAACCGATGGGGGTTATGGTAGAAAAGGCCAAATGGAAGTTACTAGAACTGTCTCTGTGCTATATTTGGAGGAGGATCCCCAAAGGCCCATGAGTTAAGACTTTGCCTCAGCTCATGGCACTATGGGAATACTGTGGAACCTTAAAGGGGGTGGGGGAGAGCCTGAAGTTCACCTGGATGGAGTTCCTGGAGAAGATATTGGGACACTGTCCCGACTCCTTTCTCTTTATTTCCCAACCACTACAAGGGGAGTGGCTTCCTCTGCTACACTTTATCACCATAATGTATTGTCTCGCTAGAGGCACCAAACTACAGGCCACTGAACTTGGGCTCAAATCTCTAAAAATGTGAGCCTAAAGAACTTTTTTTTTTATAAGAACAGACCTGATTGTCAGAGATTTTTATGTATAATAGAAAGTTGATTCATTAGGGTGTTTGTTAGTGCTTTCCTGTGTGATTAAGATCAACAGAAAACTAGAGCAGCCCAATCCAAGCAGGGTGTGGATGGCCGTGCACTTCAGGAATGAAGATTTGGTTATGCCACGAGGCGAAGAGCTGTGAATAGCTAAGTGCCTGCTGAGAGTGAAGGGGAAGCACAGCATGGGGCAGGCACAGTGATGGCCACATCTCCAGTTATCAGAATGAGGACCTTAATTATGAGTCTTTCTTCTTTTTCACTATATGTTGGTGTATGTGCATATATTATTTTTTTCCATAATTTTATTGAGAAACAAATAGCAATGAGACAGTTTCAAACCAAATTGGTAGGACAGTTTCAATAA
>NW_004525020.1:359888-362782 GCF_000260255.1 Octodon degus
ATAGTAGTCTGGGCTGGAATTTGTTTTCATAGAGGAGTTGAAGTACTCTGCTCTATGCTCTTTTTGCCTTCATGGTTTGTGAAGACAAGTCGGCTGTAATTCTGATGGGTTTTCCTTTGAATGTGATCTGCTTCTTTTCTTTAGCATCTTTCAGTATATTATTTTTGTGCTGAATTTCTGGGAACTTGCCTAGCTTATGTCTCAGTGTGTTTTTAATTGAGTTGAGGTTACTTAGCATTCTCTATGCTTCGATTACCTCAATATTAGCATGTTTCCTACTATTTGGGAAGTTTTCTGCTAAAACTTTTACCCATATTTTTTTATTGTCATTTGTATTGACTCCTTCTTTCTCATTGATGCCTATTAGTCTCACATTGTTCATCTTTGCATCATCTTGCAGGTGATGGATTATTTTTTCCTGCATCCTAGTTGTTTTTAAAAAATCCTTTCTTACCTTTTCACTAGCTGCACCAGTGTCTTCAAGATCTGAAACTCTGTCTTCACTTTCACTTAAATAGTTTTGCAAGCTTGTGATTGAGATTTTAAATTCTTCGATATCTCTTTTACTCAGCTTCATGTGATCCATTTCTTTCCTGTATTGCTCATTCAAGGAATCCGTCATTTATCTGATCTCTTCAATTTTTTTTATCAATGTCTTCTTTAGAAGCAGTTAGTAAATAAATAAATAAATAAAATAAAATAAAAATATAGAAAGTGAGAAGAAATTATACCATAGCCAAGTGTACATTTCAATGTCAAGAAAAAAAGAAACATATTCTACCAGATGATTTCAGTTTTGTTGTTATTTTAAAAGAAATTTTTTTATGGATTCTGTAAAATGGTTTCTTCTCTTCATCCTTCCCTAGAGCTAGTTTCCTAGTTGAGAAACGTATAACACTCATTGTTTATACATTTTATTAAATTCTTTTACTGCAGTGTTTTTTTCAGGTTCAATTTCCTCCCTATGTTTCTGTAGTTGATTCTGTACTTCAGATGCTATGAGTTCTGAGAATTCTTTTCTTATTTCAGAAAATTTGGCTCTGAGTTCCTCTATGACTTTGTGCTGTTGCTTATTTACTATCAACACTATTAATTTGTACATTTGAGCTGAGCTAGTAGAAAAGAATTCTGCTCTGAGTTCCTCTGTGAGTTTCTGCTGTTGCTTATTTACTATTGATGCTATTAATTCGTACATTTGAGCTGAGCTAGTAGAAAAGAATTCTGTTCTGAGTTCCTCTGTGACTTTTTGCTGTTGCGTATTTACTATTGACGCTATTAATTCATACATTTGAGCTGAGCTAGTGTCCTCTGCACTTGTTTTGGGTGGGCATTGGGTTTTCTCCATATGTTTCTGAATTTGATTCTTTACTGCAGATGTTATTAATTCAGGGATTTCATTTTTCATTTCCAGTCTGAGTTCCTCTATACCTTTCTGCAGTTGTTTCTTTATTTCAGAAGCCATTGATTCATTGCTTTCAGCTCTGTGATTCCCAATTTGTTCTGTGTTAGTGTCCTCTGCACTTGTTATGAGTGGGCTTGCGTTCTGAGATTGCATTTTGCTCCTTCTCATTGTCATTTTGTGTAGCACTGTCTTCTAACCTTTTTTGTAGAGCTTTGTTGCAGTTATAACCTTAGTACCTACTGAAGTCAGGTGTAGATCTACAACATTTGGATTTATCCAGTTGTGCCTGGCTTGGGTCTGGCTACTGTGCTCATCTCCTTCCTGCTGCTTCCCTTGGGGGTGAACCTGTTGTGCCCCTTTGGCAAGATGTTCTTCTCTTGGACTAGTTGGGTGGTTCTGTCCCCTACATCTCTGCAGGGAATGTAGCTGCAGTGTTTAAGCCCAGGCTTGTATGCCAGGCCTGAGCTGAGTCTGGAGGGGACAAGGTGAAGTAGGGGGGGCGAGGCAGCTCTCCCACACACTCATTGGGCCTGGACTAGGACTGGATCTGGGGGTTCCCGGAATGCAATAGAAATTCCTACCTGGTCGGTGGTTTGTGGGGGGGTACTACGGAGTGGTGGGGGGCATCACAAGGGGTTGAAAGAGGGTCTCACCTATGCTGTGCCTGGGGTGGGACCAGTAGGTCCCGCTGGCATAGGGTAGCTCGAAGCTCTCCCACACACCGTTCCTGGGCTAGGACTGGATCTCTATATATTATATATTAAATAAATATTTTTATTTCCTTTTTGAAACGTAAGGTATTTTTTTCCGTCTATATTTTAGGGAAGGGTCTATAGGGTCTTCAGGGTCTCACTACTAGATCTGACTCATAGTGATTCTCCTGTTTACAATCTCCCATTTGCTGTGATTATAGGCATGTGCCACCATGCCCAGTCTCAATCATTGTCTTAGTTTCCCCAGTGGGAGGGGCCAGCACCACAGGCCCAGGGATCAAATTCCTGGCCCCTGCACCTTTTTTTAAAAATTAATTAATTAATTAATTAATTTGTGTGTGCGTGGCCAGCTCAGCCCACCGTGGGTGGGGCTGGCTGGCATGTGGTGCTGGGGGATTGAACCGCGGTCCCTGTGCTTTGCTAAGTTTGTCCATTTTGACTATTTTGGTTCTACATCTCTAGGGCCGCGCCATTTCTGCTTTGTTAATTTGTTTTTTTTTTTTTTTTTTTTAGATGAGGGGTGAAGTTGTTATCATAAATGAATTTTAGATTATTGTGTTCCAGATGCATAGCTTCAACCACCTTTTTTCCCCCTTTTTTCATCATTTATTTATTTATTTTGACATCAGTTATTTTTATTTTAAAGAAAAAAAAATAAAAACAATGGTACAAAATCTCAAAACAAGATTTTAGGAGAGTAACAATGGTTAGTACATTGTGTATTGTTACTGCCAAAGTAGTTTCTCATATGACAAGATATAGGCAAGAAATAATAAATA
>NW_004525020.1:362882-364206 GCF_000260255.1 Octodon degus
CATGTGGATGAGTCATGGCCATTGCTTGGCCAATGTGCTCTCTGTGAAAGCCTGAGAGAATGTTTTCTCTCCATGTGACTCTCCTTAGGCACACTTTACATCGTTGATCACTTTGCTCTTTGGCCCCATAATCACCTTGATCAGAAAATTTGGAACACTACTGAGTTACATGACGTGACAGTACAAGTTCTCATATATCCTGAGTCTTAATTAACCTTGGAAGACTAGGGCCAAAATGTTGGCTTTCCTTGCGGCCCTCCTTTATCTCTAATTTTAGTCTGCAAACTTAGGTTGTTAACCCTCCAGAAGACATGTTTATTGTCATTACCATACAACGTAGGCTGTTAAGCTTAAGCTCACTATCTGTCTGAATATCAAACATCTCAGGCATAACGTGGAACAGGTATTTTTCATCAAGTATTGATATTTAAACTTTAAGTCCCTACAGAACATGATGAAAAAACATCTAAAAATTAGAATATATTTTTAAAAATAGGCATAAAGAATTACATACTTCTTCTGTTTACACGTAAGTCCAAAAATCTTACCATATACGACCTTGAAGCAGGACAGTCCCACAATATTCCTTTTCCTGTCTCTTGCCTTCATTCACCACCCCCTTCTTTTTGAACAATCATTTACCCAAGAGATAGCACAGCAGCCACTGGCATGTCATGACAAGCAGCCCATACTCAGAAAAACAGAATGACAGGCACTTGAAGCATGAAACTACTATTACAGATGACCATCTTCAGTGCAGTTGCTTACTTCACAGGTATCAGTATGTATAGTTAGTCAGGGTGAGAATCTTTCCAATTAACTGCTAGATTAAAAAATCTTCTGGAGATTCTCAGGATCATTGCCTTGCCCATCCTCTACATATAACTGTATGGCTTGAGATTGTCATATTTTCTACCTCTTCTCCTTTCCCTCTCTTGATTAGTTAGTCCTCAAGATCCTGCTGTCCTTTTACTTGTATATGTTTCTATTTGTATTTCTTCTTTTGAGTTCTTATACTAGGGAAACTATATGATATTTATACATGTGTGTCTGGTTTATTTCACTTACAAGTATATCGTCAAGTGGCATCCACTTCAATATAAAGGCTTTCAGTTTATCATTCTTTATAGCTGAGTAATACTCCATTGTGTAAAAATACCACATCATTTTCAAACGTTCCTCAGGTGATGAGCATCTTAGTTTTTTCCAAGATTTGACTATCAAAAATTGTGCTGCTATAAACATAGGCACACATATATCCCTATGATATGATGTTTTCAGATCCTCTGGGAAAATTCCCAGTAGAGGAATAGCTGGTTTAAAT
>NW_004525020.1:364714-366878 GCF_000260255.1 Octodon degus
AACCCTTTGTGTCTCTCTGGGAAGATGTTCTGCTCCTGAATCAGCTGGGTGGGTCTTGCCTCTAGCCTCTTTGCAGGGAGTTCTGCTGAAGGGTTCCCTGCTGGGCCTGCAACCTGGGTCAAATGAGGATCCATGGGCCCTGGGTTGTCTCACTCACTCTCCGGGCCTGCGCTCTGGGTCTGTTCAGGATCCCGCGGCCTGGGTCATCTCACTCACTCGCCAGGCCTGTGTTCTGGGTCTATTCAGGATCCCACCAGGCTCTGGGTTGTCTCACTCACTCGCCAGGCCTGCGCTCTGGGTCTGTTCAGGATCCCGCAGCCTTGGTCATCTCACTCACTCACCGGGCCTGTGCTCTGGGTCTGTTCAGGATCCCACAGCCCCCAGTCGTCTCACCTACTCGCCAGGCCTGCGCTGTGGGTCTATTCCTAAGTTTGTTCTAGGTAGGTGCTTTAGACCACTGAGCCATCTCACCAGCCCCCCTGCACCTTTTTGCAGGCACTTTAATCTGCTGAGCTATTTGGTTGGCCCTCAAGATCTATTGGCTTTATGTCACAATACTTGCTAATGCTTTTACATTATAGTTTTATTTGTTTTTGTGCTGAAGATTGAACTCAGAGCTTGTGCATACTAAGCTACATCTCTATTCCTCACCATAATTTTAAAATTGTGAAATATTAAAGAAAAGAATAAACCTCACCCAAGGATTTTATCTCCTCTTTTGGCAAAGGGGCTAATGCGTTCTTGATTATAGGTACAATTATGACCTTGTTGTTGTCTTCTTTTGGAGATTAAGTATAGTTTAAAGAAATATGTATAGGTGCCACTTTGAAGGGGTAGAATTGTTATTTGTCAACATGACTGTGCCACACGTGCTGGGGCATTTGGTTAAACATTATTCTTGGTGTGTTGTGAGAATGTTTCTGGAAGAGATTAATTGAATTATTGACTGAGAAAAGCAGATGGCTCTTCCCACTGTGGGTGAGTCTCCAATCTAACAAATTGAAACACTCTTTAGAATAAAAAGACTATTCTTCCAGAGTCAGTAGACAACCCTATCTGTCTGTCTGCAGTCTGGAAGTTGGTTTCTTTCTTCTTTGCAGACTCATATTGAAAAATCTGCTCATCTTGTTTTTCTAGACCCGAAGTCTGCTGGTATTCAGACTAGGATTATGTCATTGACTGTCCTAGATCTTCATGTTACAAACTGCAGTCTTAAAACTTGTCAGCCTTAATGGTTATGAGCCAACTCCTTATAAGTTTGTGCACACATGTTCTCGCGCATACACACACCCACACCCACACAAACTTATTAGTCTTTTTCTTTGGAGAACCTAAATAATATATAATATTCCATTTCTTCGGTATACATTGATAGCTAAGAATAGTGGTTTCAGTGAATATATTTTTTCTAGCATACATAGGGTAGTAGTAAATATTCGATATTGCTACTTTTAAGGATCTTGAATTTTATTATTATTTTCTAACCTAGTGTCCTTGGTCCACAGCACAATACTTGCAATGTATAGGCACAGTGTAACTATTAAATGTTATGGAGTTAATATAAAATAGTTCACAATTTGGTTTGATACATAATTTTCACAGCCACTTTTATGATTGAACATGGTCCGTGGCTTCTAAATAATTCACTCCCAAGAGCAAGAATGGCCAGTTGCTCTCTGTATATCAACTCGATCTTGTGACAACTCGAGGCCAGCACTACTCCTGCAATGCCCCAAGTGACCTATCTCCTCCCTTGAGGCCCTACCTTTTAAAGAGTCATCCCTTCTCACCAATACCGGACTGAGGGCCAAACTTCCAACAGGTCACCCCTGGGGAACAGGTTCAGGTTGTATCTAAACCCTAGCAAGTGGGTAATTGAGAATTTTCATGTTTATGCATTTTTCATGTGTATGAAACTTTTCCTGTCCTTGTTGCCGGTCTCCTATGTTGAGCTTTTTTTTTTTTTTAACCAAACAAATATCTTTTTATTGTTTTAGCATTTAACTTTCTAGATTATCTATTTATTTAGGTTTTTTTTAAATTTTTTTTTATTTTTCAACAAATAATACACTGCATATATTCTTCCTAGTGGTTAATTGCTGTACAAGATGCGGACTTGTGATCCTATTTACAAACACCATTAGAACAAATCATTCTATTCATT
>NW_004525020.1:374053-385385 GCF_000260255.1 Octodon degus
TTCCCGGAAGTCGGCAGAAATTCCTACTGGGCGGGAGGGGTGGGGCACGGCCCGAGGGGGTGGGAGAGGGTCTGTTCCACGCTGCGCCTGGGCTGGGACTGGTCCCGCTGGCGCAGGGTAGCAGGAAGCTCTCCACACACTCACCGGACCTGGGCTAGGACTGGGTCTCTATTTATTTAGTTTTTTATCTGTAATATCTTAAAACATATATGACTCATATTTCTACTTGCTTTAGTAACAATAAAAGTTTAGTAGACTTTGTCCTGGATTCGATCCTGGTACCACTAAATAAATAAATAAACAAATGATAAAAAAAAATCACTTACTCACTTTGGGAATTTCCAATACCTAATACAATCCATTCATTGATTCTACTTTCCAAAAACTGCTTATGGGAGTGGGCTTTACCTTAAAAATGAGGTTTTGAAAAGTTTAGGGAAACATCAAGATTATGTATATAGATTCCCTTCCCTAATAAATGACTACCTCAGTTAATAGCTTTATGTTTCTGATAAACTTCATCTTTTCATATCATTAGGTATAGTTCTTATGATTTACTTTTTGATTCATTCTTTCCTATGATGTAATGAATTATGCAAACATAATAATGTGCTAATTCATGAATATGAAATTTCAAAGTGTTTCAAAATAGATTGATCATGTTAGCTTCCAGTTTTAGTTTCATTTCTATATTTCTGCCAAGCTAGTTGGAAAATTAAAGTTTTAAGTCTAAATAGCTAAGATAGAAGTTTTAGTTCATTTAAAAAGCACTAATATTCATTGTTTTACATATTTAGGCATTTACACTGTTTGCTACACATTTCCTGGAACTTTGTCATATCGATGTCCTGTATCCTAATGTAGAAAATATGCATTTTGAAGTTGAGCATGTAAAGAATATCGCAAGAAATAAAGAAGCAATTTTTTATACCTACAAACTTTCTAAGGGACTTACAGAAGAAAAGAATTATGGTATTGAATATAAAAATTACACTTATACATTCGAGCTGGGGTGTAACTTCATGGTAGATACCTGTCTAGCATGTGCAAAGCCCTGGGTTTGATCCCCAGCACCACAAAATAAACTGAGGAATATTGAAATACTTCGTATTTTCCTAAGAGAAACTTTCTTCTCTCCTATACTTGCTGTCAATCTAACCAACTCTCTCTCCCCCCCTCCCCTCTCTCTCCCTCTCTCCCTTTCTCCCTTTCTCCCTCTCTCCTTCTCTTCCTCTCCATCTCTCTCTCTCTCCCTCCCCCATATATATTCTCAGATTGTATTTTCTTGTCCAACTCACATTTTATATACATATATTAGAAGAAAAATATGTTGGTACCTGAGTCTGTTCATAGTGTGTACCCTTTATGGTCATTTTGTCTTTGGGGAAGAGAGAGAAGTCGCACGGTGCCAATCTGGTGAATAAGGTGGATGAGGACACCATAATGTTTTTATTTGAGAGAAATTGCCATAAAACAGTCAATCCATGAGGGCTGATATATGCTGGATGTTTAAATTTGAAAATTTATTATAGTAAAACACATGAGGCCATTAATCTTCCTTAAATATTCATAATATTCCTTTTCCTTTGAACACACTTACCAATCATCCTTGGTTATGTGTCTTTTACTATGACTTTTTTTAAAACTTAAAACATTCACTATATCTTTTGATCTTCCCCTGTGTTTGTAAATATGACATTCAGTAGAAAGCCTATATGGCATTTATACAATAAAATTAAATTCCAAAAATGGCAGAAAAAGTGCTGATACTTTAAATTTGAATACAAATCAGTCATCTACCATTGTATCTTCTGAGAAATTCTAGTCTGTAGAGTTATGTCTACAGCTATGCCCTCCCCTCTCCTGAAAACTGGCACAGTGAATCCCTCCACCTTCTACTAACCAGTTGTATTTCCAATTGGGATTTTTATGTTATTTTTCCTGTCTCTTTCCATCTTACTAAGTCAGAGGTACTTTGAGAGGTAATTTGCCTTCTATGTTTAGACATGTAATTAAATCTAATATTTGGTAAATTGTTATCCAGTGTTTTCAAAAATGTAATTTTGAGAATTATTGAGTAGTTCAGAAATGCTTGTAGACGGTCAGTTCAAAGCTGTGAGGATTAATATTAGTTAAAACAAATATTTAAAAACAGCAATAACAATATCAAATCTTTTAAAATATAATTATAGGATTAAAAGCTGCAGAGGTGTCATCACTCCCACCGTCAATTGTCTTGGATGCCAAAGAAATCTCAACTCAAATTACAGGACAAATTTTGGTAAAAATTTTTTAGTAAGAATTGTTTTCAAATTAAAATATCTACTGTGTATATTTTTTATGGAATTTGACCTAGCTATATAAAATATTAGCAATTAAAATAAAAACCTAATTCCTAATTTATAAAGGCAAAGAAAATCCCTTTTACATTTTAAAACTTTTTGGTTTGGTTTATTATAACTTTTCTTAACAAGACAGCTAATAACAGTTTCTGTAATAATTATTGTTAATTATCTTTTTTTTTTTTTTTTTTTTTTTTTTGGTGGTACGGGGGATTGAACTCAGGCCCTTGTGCTTGTCAGGGAAGCACTTATTCTACTGAGCCATCTCCTCATCCTGTTAACTATATGATGAAAAAATAAATTTAAAATGGGCATTTGCCAGGTATGACTGTGATCTCAGGACTTGGGAGCCTGAAGCAGGAGGCTTGCTGTGAGTTCAAGGCCAATGTGGGCTACATAGCAAGACTGTCTCAACCCTCCCCAGTCATCATAATAGTAAAAGGTGCTTTTAAAATAACAATCACAATGAATGACATAGTGCATAGGTTTTTATAGTTTTCCAAGCTGTTCTTTCCATTATCATTTGTAAGCCTCATGAAGTAGTTACTAATTCTTACTAATAGTAAGCAATGAAGTAGTTACTAAGAGTAACTAGTAATAGTTACTAATGAACAGTAGGCCAGGGACATAGTTCAGTGGCATAAGTGCCTACCCAGCAAGTGCAGGCTCCTGAGTTCAATCCCCAGTACAACAAACAAACAGAAAACCTAATAAACAATAAATAATAAAAGCAATATTTTTGCTTCATGTTTACAGTTCAAAGACATTAAATGATTTGCAAAGAAGTCATGGGCCCAGCATTGAAATCACACCTGTGGATTCAAACTTCAGAAATCTTTTTCTAAATTAGGTTACTTTATAGTGTTTTAAAAATCTAATGTACTCAGTAACCAGGAGGAAGTGCAGTGTGAAAATTTCTTCAATCCGTCTTTCTTCTTCTGAAATCCGCTTTCCATTTTTTGTTGTGTTCTTTCCTCCCTTAATTTCCTGGACTTCTCTGTGACTTCTCATGCATAAATCCCAAATCGAATCCCTTCATCAGCAATTTTGACAGCGCTCATGTTAAAGTGCCTCTCACTTCCTGATTCTTCACATTGCATCTTGCCACATTCCAATTAGAGGCTTCCTCTCCACTAGTCTTCTAGGTGTTAGCTTTCTTAATGATGTTCAAAAATATTCAAAACAGTCTCATTTTAATCTGTTATGAATTCATATATTCTAACTTTAGGTGCCTTTTTTACTGGATAATTGTTTCTCTTCTTGTTGATCTCTATGACTATTTAACAGTATCTCTTTTAAAACATCTTCACTCTTCTTGCCATAGTCCTTTGGATAATTTATTATGCTTTTTAAGAAACTTGAAATTTTCTTGATGAGTCCTTTTGCATAATTCCTGAAAAAATTTTGTTTTGGAAAATTTCTGCTTCTCATGTATCTTTCCTCCTTCTTGTCTTAGAGGGAGAAATTGCTCTCTTTCAGTCATTTTAAGGTTAACTTCTTTCATATTCCATTAAGATATTATTTCTCAGGTTTCTTTCTTTTTTATTTTCCTTTTTTTTTTTTTTTTTTTTTTTTTTTTTTTTTTTTTTTTTTTTTTTTTTTTTTTTTTTTTTTTGAGACAGGGTCTTGCTGCACAGTTTGGTTTGGCCTTGTCCTCACTGTTTGTAGCCCCCAGGCTGGTCTCAAACTTGTGGCAATCCTCTTGTCTCAAAGTCTGGTGTGATGGGGTTACAGGTGTGCACCACCACTCGTGGTTCCGGGGCCCATATGACATGTGGGTCTGGGATCAGACTTGGGACCTTGTACTTTCTGGGAGGTGCTTATGCCTCTGCACTATCTCTCCACCCTCAGTTTCCTCCATATTTTCTTTGCTGGAATTTCCTTTTTCTATGAATACACTTATGTTTTTCCAATACGTGTTTTTAAACTTTACTTTTTAAACTATTACCCTGTTACTGTCATTACTGTAAATGCAAGGCTAATCTGTGCCTATTCCATTATCTATTTGCAAACTGAATCTTGTTATTCCTAGTGAAACATCTTTCTTAAATCTCAACTAATCAGAAACATCTTAGCCACCTCCTCCTCCACCCCCTTTTTCTCATTTTTTACCTTGTCTGATCTGTGGCACTGGAGAGTTCCATCTTTTCTCCTTTCTTTTCTTAATGTATTTGGGACAGGGTCTCACTACGCAGCTGAGACATGTAGTAATCTTCCTGTTTTCAGCCTCCTCAGCACTAGGATTGTAGTCCTGGCCATCGTCTTGGTGGCCAACTCAGTGCACCTGGGGCTGGGGTTGGTGCCGGAGTGGTGCCAGAGATCAAACCCCAGTCCCTGTGCTTGCCTATGCAGGTGCTTAGTCCACTGAGCTACTTTGTCATTCCGCTTTCTCCTTTCTTAATTCTGTCCTTTCTTGTCTGCTGTGCAATTATTCTTTCCCAGAAGTTGTTGTCCTCTGACCTCATTGATTTTTCTTCTCTTTTTACTAGTACCTTTTCTGTTTTATCTCATTTCTAAGTGTTTCTAAGACTTTTGTGCTTGTTTCCTTTTCTAAAATCTGCATTTTTGATGATCTCTTTCTAGTTGTTTTTTCCTTTCCAGAATACCCTTCCTTCTAGACTCTTCTGTCCATCAGGTTTATCCCAAATACTCCATTTTATGGAAGCCTTTCTTAATCTGAGCTGGCAATGAGACTCCCTTCCTGTGTGCATTTTGTATCTATCTTGTGGGACTTTTCACAAATACTGTAGTCAACCTCATATAAACAAGCCATTTTACCAGAAGACTGTAAGCTCTTTGAGTTCTGTTATTACAACAAGTATTCAGTTTTCTAGTGTCTATAGACATATACAAATGAGCTTTGGGGCCCAGCACAGAGATGATAGTAGATGTTCAGTAACTGATTTTAATTGGTAATTGGTAAATGTATCAAATAGATAGGTGAAGGGTGAATATATAATAATCTTGATCTACCTCAAGAATCTTACTCATTTTTCCTATAGTGAAAGTAGAACAATATTTGGAATTGTTTGCTATTGAGAAAGAATTGAAGGGATTGTATTTCTGGGAAATTCACTAGGACTTCCCATAAATAGGGTTGAAAATACTTTTATCCCCTATTTATCTCAGTCAACGATATGAATTAAGAATTTTCCACCTATATTCCCAACCATAATACTATTAGAGGAGTATCTAAAGGCCTTGAACATTCCTGTTCTAAATATTATTGCATAGTTATCCTTATGTATGGTTTGTTAAGAGGAAAAGCATAGTTTTAAATAGCTATTTATATTATTTTTAAAATGAACTTTACCCGTCAGGTAGTATTTTCTCTTAGGCTCCAATAATTAATTGCTACTCACAAATTCTCTTTAGAAGCATGGTGAGAAATTAAAATGGGAGATAACAGAGTAGTACCCTTGGGCGACACTTGAAATGATCACTGTGTAGTAACAAGCTGTGCTGTTGTCACATTCCTTTTCTAATGAAAAAGTGTCTTTAAAACATCTCTGTTGGATTGTTCATTACTTTTCTGTACTCTGTTGAAGAATTTGTCCTATTTAGTAGAATATTTTTTTTCAAAAATAAGTTATTCTCAAGGGTATTAAGGTATATCTTAAAGTAGTAAGAGCTCATGAGGAATTTTATTCACCCTACTACTACTTCATTTTTTGACACAGTATCTCACAGTGTACTTCAGACTGGCTGGTATATTACATGGCTCCTTTCACTCAAGAGTTTTTTTCTTGTTTTCTTATTTATTTGAGATAGGATCTTACTATGTAGTCCAGGCTCACAGGGACCTTCCTGTCCTAGCCTCCTAAGCACTGAAATTACAGGTGTGCACCATCACACCTGGCTTTTTCTTTATTTCTTACAGTGTAGTTTTTGCTAGTTGGATCAAACCAATTTATCTAAAGGTATTATTTATTCCTGAGTCTCATATTTTTCTATGAGAAGAAATAGATTGTGCTAAACTATGATCAACATGAAAGTCATAGTATTTTAAAATTTTTATATATTTTTAATAACAGCAAAACCAAAGCAGTACTCCTGAGATGGAAAGACAGAGAGCCGTGTACCATCTAGCAGCCAGACTTGTTCAGACAGCTCGAAACTCTCAGTTGGATCCAGACAGCCTGAGAATGTATTTAAGGAATCTCAAGAAGAAATATGAAGAAGATTTGTCCAGGGTGGAACAAGTTTCAGAAAAGACTGAAGAATAAGAATAACTCACATATTCTAGTATTGAAACAATGTCCTTTAATGAGAGGAACTTAGGATTTATCTCTTGAAAGCAAAAGAAAATATTTTCTAAATTTTATATTTCAGTTCAAAATTATATCAGTATTTTGATTTACATATATCCTACTTGAGAATACTTGATATTATTACTGAATAAATGAGAACTTCTAAAAAAATCTTTTGTTGGGAAAAAGTATAATGTACTACATTTTTCTCATTTATGAATACTCACATTGTTTTAAGTTTATTTGTAATTATAAGTTATAGTTCAACACTTTTTTTTTTTTTTTTTGCGGAGCCAAGGATTGAACACAGGCCCTTGTGCTTGCTAGGGAAGGGCTTATTCTACTGAGCCATCTCCCCGGCCCCTAGTTCAACATATTATTGTAAATACCTTAGTTTAAATACCTTTCTCTTAAGGTCTAGAAACTTAGTTGAGGTGTGTGTGTGTGTGTGTGTGTGTGTGTGTGTGTGTGTTTGATATGCTCTTCTGAAGTCATAATATGCTATGACTCAAAAATTTAATGATTACTCCAAAATTCCAATCCTGAGTGGTTCTAAAATATATTAGAACAATGCTGGGCATTAAAGGTAATGTATATTCAATATGCTTTTAAAGGCTGAAAATAAAGAAATAGGTATTTTTGGAATGCAGATGATAATTCTGGAAGATGGAGTCATCACCACACACCTTTCAGTTTTTCAGACACTATATTTAGAAGATCAATTTTCTGCCCCTCCTTCCTTCTTTAGGTAGATAAAAGGTAGCAGGAAGGTAACATTGATTTATTTGGCTCAGTTGCTAGCTCACAAGGAAGACACATCATAGAGCTGGTTTTCTGTAGGCATGTGACTTACATCACCATTTCAGAGTTTAGTATTTACTCAGGACCATTCTTACTTCATAGATAGGCAAAGGGAGAGAAAACTACCAGTCATTTAATCTTCTCAAACACCTTATTTCTATAATTCCATTTAGTAGGTCACTTATTTTCATAAACTTAGGAATTCTTTTTTTTTTTGAGACAGGGTCTCACTGTTTAGTTCAGGCTAGCCTAGGGCTCACTTTGTAGCCCAGGCTGGTCCACAACATGCAATGATCCTCCCACCCCAGCCTTTGGAGTGCTGGGGTTACAGGTGTGTACCACCATGCCTGGCTGCAGAATTATTTTCTTTGGCAACAAGGTATCTGGAACTTGGGATATACATCTGAACCATTTATTCATTAGCTAAGTATTCATAGTAACTTGGCCAACAAAATTATTCACATATTAACTAATGCTATTTTGGAATAATATATGAATATTTTATAGCATTTAATGTTCATATTTAGAGACGTACCTCATTACCATTCTAATATTAGTAGCCTTATATATTGAAAAATTGTAGTGTTCATGACATACATGTTTTTTGAAACAGTAAATGTATTTCATATTCACATGTTAAATGTCTTAGTAGAGTACATGTATCCTTTATGTTTTAGAAAGTGAATGTCACTGTTTTTGAATTTTACCCTTAGCCACATTTTAATTCACTGCCTTTGCAGTGAATTATACTTCATGCATTGTATCTAAAAGCAGCTAGAAGTCATAGCCCAGGCCCGGTGAGTGTATGGGAGAGCTTCTGGCTAACGTGCTCCTGCGGGACCTACTGGTTCCAGCCCAGGCGCAGTGTAGGTGAGACCCTCTTCCACCCCCTTGGGATGCCCCCCACCACTACGAAGCACCTCCCTACCCTGCCTGTCCAGAAGGAATTTCTGCCACGTTTGGGGAACCCCCAGATCCAGTCCTAGCCCAGGCCTGGTGAGTGTGTGGGAGAGCTTCCGGATACCCTGTGCTGAGGTGATATACTGGTTTCAGCCCAGGCACAGAGTGGGTGACACCCTGTTTCACCCTCTTGTGATGCCCCCCATCACTCCATAGTACCCTCCCCACACCGCCCACAGAGTAGGAATTTCGGTTGTGTTCCTGGAACCTCAAGATCCAGTGCTAGTTCAGGGCCAGTGAGTGCGAGGGTGAGCTGCCTCTCCCCCCTACTCTACCTTGTCCCCTCCAGACTCAGCTCAGGCCTGGCATACAGGCCTGGGGTGAAACCCTGCAGCTGCAATCCCTGCAGAGAGTGTAGGGGACAGAACCACTGAGCTATTCCAAGAGAAGAACATCTTGACAGAGGGGCAAAACAGGTTCACCCCCAAGGGAAGCAGGAAGAAGGAGATGAGCACAGCAGCCAGACCCAAGCCAGGCACAACTGGATAAATCCAAACTTTGTAGATCTGCACCTGAACTTCAGTAGGTGCTAAGGTTATAACTGCAACAAAGCTCTACAACAAAGGTCAGAAGACAGTGCTACACAAAATGACAATGAGAAGGAGCAAAATGCAATCTCAGAACGCAAGCCCGCCCATAACAAGTGCAGAGGACACTAACACAGAACAAATTGGGAATCACAGAGCTGAAAGCAATGAATCAACGGATTCTGAAATAAAGAAACAGCTGTAGAAAGGTATAGAGGAACTCAGATTGGAAATGAAAAAAGAAATCCCTGAATTAATAACATCTGCAGTAAAGAATCAAATTCAGAAACATATGGAGGAAACCCAATGCCCACCCAGAACAAGTGCAGAGGACACTAGCTCAGCTCAAATGTATGAATTAATAGCATCAATAGTAAATAAGCAACAGCAGAAAGTCATAGAGGAACTCAGAGCAGAATTCTACTAGCTCAGCTCAAATGTATGAATTAATAGCATCGATAGTAAATAAGCAACAGCAGAAAGTTATAGAGGAACTCAGAGAGGAACTATTTTCTGAAATAAAAAAAGAATTCTAGAACTCATAGCATCTGAAGTAAAGAATGAACTACAGAAACATAGGGAGGAAACCCAATCTGAAAAAAACACTACAGTAAAAGAATTTATAACTGCTTCTAAAGAAGACATTGATAAAAAAAAATAGAGGAGATTAGAGAAATGACAGATTCCTTAAATGATCAATACAGGAAAGAAATAGATCGCATGAAGCAGAGTCAAAGAGATATAGAGGAAATTAAAATCTCAATCACAAGCTTACAAAACCGTTTAACTGAAAGTGAAGACAGAGTTTCAGATCTTGAAGACGCTGATGCATCTAGTGAAAAGACAAGGAAGGATCTCTTAAAAACAACTAGGATGCAGGTAAAAATAATCCATCACCTGCAAGATGATGCAAAGATGAACAACGTGAGAATGATAGGCATCAATGAGAAAGAAGGAGTCAATACAAAGGACATTAAAAAAATAGGGGCAAAAGATATAGCAGAAAACTTCCAAAATATGAGGAAACAATCTGATATTCAGGGAACTAAAGCATACAGAATGGCAAGAAACCTCAACCCCATTGGAAACACACTGAGACATATAATAGTCAAGATCCCAGAAATTCAGCGCAAGAATGATATACTAAAGCCAGTAAAGAAGCAGATCACATTAAAAGGAAAGCAAATTAGGATTACAGCCGACTTTCCTACACAAACCATGAAGGCAAGAAGAGCATGGAGCAGAGTACTTCAACTCCTCTATGAAAACAAATTCCAGCCCAGACTACTATACCCTGCAAAACTCTCTTTTAAGTTTGATGGAGAAGGGAAATACTTCCATGACAAAGAACAACTAAAGAATTTCATGATGACAAAGCCAACCCTACACAGACTACTGAAAGATGTTCTAAAAAGGGACCAAAATGATCAGAACTCCACGAATGAGATCAGAAGCAACCAACTAAATAGGGCAAGCAATTAAACCCAGGAGAAAAAGGAGTAAATGACAACAGGTAAATAACATGTCAATCCTAAGTCAATACATCTCAATTCTAACCATCAATATAAATGGACTCAATTCACCAATTAAGAGAAAAACACTAGCACAGTGGATTAGGAAACAAAATCCAACAATATGCTTTATACAAGAAACATATTTAACTCATAAAGATATCCATAGGCTGAAAGTCAAAGAATGGAACACAATATTACATGACCCAGCACCACAGAAAAAAGCAGGGGTAGCAATCCTATTCTCAGACAGTCTCAACTTCAAACCAAGAATGATCACTCGAAATAAAGAAGGCCTCTATATACTGGTTAGGGCAAAAATTCAAGAGGAAGAGGTAACAATCCTAAATATGTATACACCAAACACAGGAGCACCCACCTATATAAAACAAATCTGAATGGCCATGAAAAATCTAATATCCAATACCATAATCTTAACAGGAGACTTTAACACTCCTATATCCCCAAAAGATAGGTCAACCAGACAAAAACTTAGCAAAGAAATAACAGAACTGAACCAGAGCTTGAAACAAATGGACTTGGTGGACATATAAAGAGTGTTCCACCCAAACACAGCTGAATACACATTTTTCTCAGGTGCACATGAATCATTTTCTGAAATAAACCACATACTGGTCCATAGGTGATGCTTAAGTATATGTACGAAAACAGAAATTATCCCATGCACATTATCTGGTCGCAGTGCAATGAAAATGGAAATAAATTCCGAAAGATACCAGAAAAAAACCTTAAATACATGGAAATTAAATGACACCCTACTCTGCAACCAATGGGTCACAGATAAAATTAAACAAGAAATTCAACAATATCTACAATTTAATGGAAATTCCAGCACAACTTATCGGAATTTATAGAATACAATGAAAGCAGTTCTCAGAGGGAAATTCATAGCTGTGAACTCACACATTAGGAAAACAGAA
>NW_004525020.1:390912-418954 GCF_000260255.1 Octodon degus
GCAAGAGACAGGAAAAGGAATATTGTGGGACTGTCCTGCTTCAAGGTTGTGTATGGCGAGATTTTTGGACTTGTGTGCGAGCATGGGAGGCATGGAATTCTTTATCCTATTTTTTAGAATATAATCTAATTTTTGAATGTTTTTTGTCATGTTGTGTAGGGACTTGGAGTTCAGCATGTCAATACTTGATGAGGGATACCTGTTCCTTATTATGCCTGGGATGTTTGAAATGCAGTGAGATGGTGAGGTTAGGATTGATAGCCTAAATCATTTGATGATGGCAATAGGCTTTTCTTCTGGATGGGTAACAACCTAAGTTTGCAGACCAAAATTAGAGAAAAAGGAGGGCTACAGGGAAGGCCAACTTTTTGGCCCTAGCCTTCTAGGGTCAATTAAGACTCAGGACATATGAGAACTTGTACTGTAGCGTCATGTGCCTCGGTAGTGTCCCGAATTTTCTGATCAAGAAGATTGTGGGGCCAAAGAGGAAAGTGATCGATGACATAGAGTGGGCCTAGGGAGAGTCACATGGGGAGAAGACGCTCTCTCAGGCTTTCACGGGGAGCACATTGGCCAGGCAATGGTCGTGACTCATCCACATGGCTGCACTGATGAAGGTTCTACAGTCTGAGGTGCAGGATCTCGGGACGAATCCTGGGGGCATTTCATTGACCTTCTCAGACCAAGAAGCTACAACTCTTGTTGCACAGGTCCTGCTTTACCTTGGTCTTGGCCATCCAGTAGAAAAGTATGAAGGCGAAGTGTAGGAAGTGAAGCCATGCTGTTGGGTTGGGCTGTGGGGGACTCGGGTCAATGATTTCTGACATTGCCGGTTGAACAGGGGACCCAGTGCTATTGTGGGCTACTGGACTCTTTTAGAATATTTTGCTGAGTTTACACAGCTATAGTATTCAGTAGCGGAGCTTGGGAAAGGTGGGGTGTGCCGATGAATGTCCATTCTGTATCTGTGTATTCAAAGTGGTTGGGGTAGATATATAGTTGCATTGTCTTAATGACTGGAGTGATTTGTTCTAGTGGTGTTTGTAGGTGGGATCGCGAGTCCGCATCTTGTACAGCAATTAACCACTAAGAAGAATATATGCAGTGTATTATTTGTTGAAAATGTACTTCCGATTTGATTTGAAACTGTCTCATTGCTATATGTTTATCAATAAAACTGTAGAAAAAAAAAAGAAGGGGGTATGAGTGAAGACAAGAGACAGGAGAGGAATATTGTGGGACTGTCCTGCTTCAAGGGTGTATACGGTTATATTTTTGGACATATGTGTAAACATAAGAATTATATAATTCTTTATGCTTATTTTCAAAAATATATTCTAATTTTTAGATGTTTTTTCATCATGTTCTGTAGGGACTTAAAGTTTAACATATGAATACTTGATGGAAAATACCTGTTTCACGTTATGCCTAAAATGTTTGATATTCAGACAGATAGTGAGCTTAAGCTTAACAGCCTAGGTTGTATGGTAATAACAATAAACTTGTCTTCTGGGGGGTTAACAACCTAAGTTTGCAGACCAAAATTAGAGAAAAAGGAGGGCCTCAAGGAAAGCCAACTTTTTGGCCCTCGCCTTCCAAGGTCAGTTAAGACTCAGGACATATGAGAACTTGTACTGTAACATCATGTAACTCGGTAGTATCCCAAATTTTCTGATCAAGGAGATTATGGGGACAAAGAGGAAAGTGATCCATGATGTAGAGTGTGCCTAAGAAGAGTTACATGGAGAGAAAACATTCTCTCAGGCTTTCACAGAGAGCACATTGGCCAAGCAATGGGTGACTCATTCACGTGACTGACACTGACAAATGTTCTACAATCTGAGGTACAGGATCTCAGGATAAATCCTGAGGGGATTTCACTGACCTTATCAGACCCAAAAGCTACAACTCTTGTTGCATAGGTCCTGCTTTACCTTGGTCTTAACCATCCAGCAGAAAAGTATAAAAATGAAATATGAGAAGTAAAGCCATGCTGTTATGTTGAGCTATAGGGGACTCAGGTCAACAATTTCTGACATTGCCAGTGAAGCGGAAGACCCAATACTCTATTGGCTACTGGACTCTTTTAGAATATTTTGCTGAGTTTACACACCTATAATATTCAAATAACGGAACTTAACAAAAAATGGGATATGATGAATGTCCATTTTGTATCTGTGTATTCAAAGTGGTTAGGATAGATATATAATTACATTCTCTTAATGAATAGAGAGATTTGTTCTAATGGTATTTGTGAATAGGATATCATGTCCTCATCTTGTACAGCTATTAACCACTAGGAAGAATGTATGCAATGTGTTAATTATTGAAACTGTCCTACCAATTTGGTTTGAAACTGTCTCATTGTTATTTGTTTCTCAATAAAATTATGGAAATAAATAAATAAATAAATAATAAAAAAGAAAAAAGAAAAGCAGCTAGATAATTTGGGCTTGTGGCATGTTTCTAGAAGACACTAATGAGGAAGAATTCGTGTTATATTAGGAAAGAAAAAAGTGGAAGCAATGTAAGGCAGCAGTGCAACAGGCCGTGAGAGAAAAGCAGGCAGGCCGAGATGGGGCCAATGCAGGGTGCAGCCACCCCCATGCAGTGCACGAGCTTCCATTTGGGTTTGACCTCAGGGTTAGTTTTTATTAGAATTTTAAGAGATTTTTAAAAATCAATTAAAACATTTAATGCAATCATTGCATCCAACCAACTAATCCCTTTTATTTTATATATGAGATTCTGAAATAAAAAGTTTTATATCTTTTTAGAATTATATTACTTTTTCTTAAACTTTTTTGAGTTGTAGCCGAAACATACCAAAAGCAATTCAAATGAAGACATAATTATTCTCATTAAGAGGTGAATACTAGAGAGAAAAGTCATTTTTAAATTTTAATATCTATTTATTTTTCAGGTTTTTTTGCCTTCCTCTAAAATTATAAGTCATTATCTAATAATTCAGCCTTTTAACGTAAAGACTTTTAAAGTTTCTTCTTCACAGTTTTACATGAGAGGAAGTCTGTTTATGCCTGGAAGTAAAGCATGTGTAGACACAGGAGAAAGAGAGCTTATCTTTCTGCCTAGAATGTGCATTCATACTTTAAAAATTTTTTTTAAAAATGTATTTAGTAAAGGTCTCCAGGGTCTCACTATGCAGATCGTACTTGTAGTGATTTTCCTGTTTTCAGCCTCCCAAGCAGTGGGATTACAGGCACGCACCACCACACCCAGTCTCAGTTGCCATCTCAGCATGCCCTGGGAGCAGGGCCAGCATGGCAAGCTGGAGATTGAACCCCTGGCCTAAGCAGGCACTTTAATCCACTGAGCTATCTGGCTGGGCAACATGCATTCATACTTTGGTACCGCACTGTGTGCAGTGTGTTTTGACATGAGGATTTTGTCCCCGACCTCATTCTGCTTGGTCTTGATAACATACATGGCAATATGAGGTGGACTGATTCACATCTCTCCATGCTTTCCAGCCAAAACAATTTGTACTGTTTTGACATTCCGCAGGCCTTCCTGAATCAATTAAAGACATACTTAGGTGCCACTGTAATACACTTACTTCAGATTTTATATACAGTAAAATTAACTTTTGACATACAGTTTTATGAAGTTTTGCATACCTCTGTAACCCTAATTGCCATTGGTATGAGAGCATCCTGTTGTCACAAAGGATTCCTCTGGTATTTGTCCCCAACTTCAAACCACCCAGCACAGATGGTTTTGTTTTGCTGTAGTTCTGTTTTCCTTCAAGATGTCCAACAGATAGAATTGTGTGGTGCATGGCCTTATTACATGGCTCTCTTTCACTGGGATTTATCCTGTTTTTGTGCCTTTATTTTGCTGATTTGTTACACTGTGAGATGTGCCATTGTGTTTACCACTCACTTACTGAAGGACATTGGGGTTTTCAGTAACTATGAAGTTACTATGAACCTTACTATACAGACTTTTCTGGGAGCATACTGTTCATTTATGTTAAATTATAAGATAGCTGTGTCATGTGGTGTGTGTATGCTTAACTTCAACTGCCAAATTGCTTTCCTGAGTGGGTTACTGTTTGACATTCCCATCAGCATTGTGTGAGAGTTTTTCCTCGTATTCATAAGTCCTTGGCATTGCTGGTCTTTTTTTTTTTTTTTTAAGTTAGCCATTCTAATAGGTATGCAATGGGAAATGCTTTTTAAATTTTAAAACTATTTTGATAATTCTTTAGCCAATAGTGTTTTATTTCTTTTATTTCCTGAATTAGTTTTTAAGTTTCTTTCAGCCTCATCTCTGGCAGCACATTTTGGAATCTGTTCCTTCAAGCAGAAGTGTTTAGATATGAATTACTTTTAGAAATCTAGAAGCAAGTCTAACTCAGTATTTACTATGGGCCGGGTACCATATTAGATATTAGGAATACAAATGTGCGTGATGTCTAACTTTGAGGACTTCAAGTGTAGCAAAGAGAAAAAACATATTAGAATATACTGTATAAGTTATTTCAGGGGTGCAAAGAGAGTTTAAAGAATTAAACATGTTCGGTGTTTAGGAAGAAAGGGGCATTTTTTATAAAGGGATCTGTGTATGTAAAAGTTGAGAGATGAGAGCCAGTTTGGTCTCACTGAAGGCCATAATGGATATGAGAACAAGAGGTGAGCAGGGTGCTTCATAGCAATGTCCTCTGTAGCACCCTTCTGTCAAAATTCAGGTGTCTTTGTTGTTGAGAGTGGGCAGTGTGGTGGTAGTAGCGCCTGTGGGGGCTTGAAAGCTACTAAGCTTTCATGACAGACTAAGTGACTCAGATTAATGGGTGAAATGATGTTTTAGTGAAGGGAGTTGGTTATGAGTTGAATTTTGTCCCCTCCTAAAAGGATATGCCAAAATCTCAACATTCATGAGAATGTTATCTTATCTGGAAATATAATTGTAAATGTAATTAGATAGGATGTGGTCACACTGAAGTAAGATGAACTCCGTAATCCAATATCATAGGTAAGAAAATGGCCATGTGAAGACATGGAAATCAATGTGTGCAGATGGAATACTGGAGTGAGACATCTCCCTCCAAAAATACCAAGTATTGCTAGAAGATAGGACAATTGTGGAAGCTAGGACAATAGGAGAAGAATTTCTCTGTAGAGGAAGCAGGGTCCTGGTGACACCTTGAATTTTTAAATTTGAGTACTGTGAGCCAATAATTTTTTCTTCTTTTAGGCCACCCACTTTATGGTGCTTTGCTGTGTAATTTTATTTTTTTGAGACAGGATCTCCTTATGTAGCTTAGATTGTCCTTTAACTCACTGTGTAACCCAGGCTGGCCTCAAACTCATAGTAAACCTCTTTGTCTTAGCCTCCCCAGTGCTGATATTATAGGCCTGTGCCATGGGATCTTCACTATGGTACTTTAGGAAACTAATGCAGAAGGAAAGCAGTAAATGTAATTTTGGGTAACCAGCCATGTTGAAAAATATAGAAGTAGTCAGAAGCCCAGTAGGAAGACGTTCCTGAGCTTTAGAGGCTGTTTTCCGACCCACCCTCCATCTATAGGACTGAGTGACATTCAATAAAAGTGTTGAGTAGGCCCAATTCAGGATGCTTTTTGTAAAGATGGAGGTGGACAGTAGGATGACTATACAAAAACTTGCTGAAGTATCTTCCCAGACAAATTGCTACATCTGGGTTGCCAATTTGATGTATGCTATACTTAGATAGGCTAAGATAAAAGGAGCTCATTGGATTTCTTTACATTGATACATACTTTCAAAAAAATGTAACTCTTACATGTTACTAGTAAAGGAAAGATTCACATTAGTGTACAGTGTAATGATGAACTTCTTTACATTCGAGGTTAAATATATTCTCAATTCTAATTAAATGTATTTTTAATTATTTTTTTGAGAAACAAATAGCAATGAGATAGTTTCAAAGCCAATTAGTAGGACAGTTTCAATGATTAATACATTGCATATTGTTGTGTTCTTAGTGGTTATTCATAGTACAAGATGCAGACATGATACCCTGTCCACAAACACTATTATGACAAATCTTTCTATTCATTGAATTAAGAGAATGTAGCTATATATCTATCCTATTTTGAATATACAGATACAAAATGGTCCTTCATTTTTATCCTTTTGTTTAGTATTGTCAGAGATGGGTATTCCATTGTCATTTAAATATTGTAGGTGTGTGAATTCAGCAAAATATTCCAATATAGTCCAGTAGTCCATAATAGTAGTGGGTTATCCGAAGGACTGGCAATGCCAGAAGTTGTTGACTTGATCCTTTCACAGCTCACCATATTAATAAGGCTTGACTTTTTATACTTTGTTTTTTACTTTTCTGCTGGATGGCTAAATCAGGATAAAGCAAGACCTATATAACAAGAAATGTAACTTTTATATCTGACAAGGTCAGTCAAATCCCCTCTGGATTTATACATGAAATGCAAATTAAAACAACACTGAGATACCATCTCACCCAGAAAGAATGGCTATCATAAAGAAATCAACCAGGGTGCTGGGGAGATGGCTCAGTAGAATAAGTGCTTGCCGGGCAAGCACAAGGGCCTGAGTTCAATCCCTGGTTCCACCAAAAAAAACCAAACAACCCCCCCCCAAAAAACAAAAAACAAATATGCTTAGATAAAGAAATCAACCAACAACAAATGTTGGAGAGGCTTTAGGAAAAAGGAATCCTTGTCCACTGCTGGTGGACATGTAGACTGGTGCAACCATTTTGAAAATCAGTGTGGAGACTCCTTAGAAAACTAGGACTGGAAATCCCATTCAAATCAGCTGTGCTCCTACTGGGAATTTTCCCAGAGGAACTGAAAACGTCATGTCATAGTGACATATGTGCACCTATGTTTATAGCAGCACAATTCGTGATAGCCAAATTTTGGAAACAACCAAGATGCCCATCACCTGAGGAATGCATGAAAAAGATGTGGTATTTTTATACAATGGAGTATTACTCAGCTATAAAGAATGATAAACTCAAAGCCTTTATATTTAAGTGGATGCCACTTGAAGATATACTGATAAGTCAAATAAAACAGACCCACATGTGTAAATATCATATAGTCTCCCCTGTGTAAGAACTCAAAAGAAGAAATAAAAATAGAAAGGCATAACACAATTAAAAGGAAAGCGAGAACTTAAGGATTAAATGTATTTTTATTAAGGATCTAACTAAACATTTCTATTCTTTAATTCTGTAACATACTTGTATTATGAGAAAGCAAGAAGGAAGTAACTGGTCTGGGGAAATGGCTCAGTAGAATAAGTGCTTGCCCAGCAAGCACAAGGGCCTGAATTCAATCCCCAGTTCCACCAAAAAAAAAAAAAGGAAGTAACCAAGTTATTTAATTCCATGTCTCTGTTGCTTCATTTACATTCTATTCTTTAGATACCATGATGCTATCCAGTTTATTATGTAATCATCAGGCCAAAATGAACACTTGTTCTATGATTTGTGAAAGTTTTTGATTGTATGCAGATTACAAGTGGATAGTAGAAAGTGCTACTCTTTATCTGGCTTAATGATATACAAAGACAAGCCCTAAAAAGCTGTCACCAGGTGGGGCCAGATGCACTTAGTGACGAAGTGTAAAGCCTTAAGTCTCCTGCAGACTAGCAATTTGGCTGATCAGAGTGCTGGGCCAGTACACAGAACTTTATTAGTGATGATACAGCAAGCACCACAAGCTTTGTGTTTGTGTTGGTTGCACTTGTACTCCCCTTCACGAAATGGAAGGGTTCATGTAGATATATTCACTGTGGTTGTGTCACAGTTGAGGAGTCCTGAGCACAGGAAATTCTGATCTTTTATAACGAGCTTTAAGATAACCTGTTGACCTTTTCCCTAGGGTACAATATTACCTTTACTGTACTGTAAAGTAAGCAAACCCACTTTCTTCTCCAGAAAGAGACATTATCTCTGTCTTCTGAGATTATGCACAATACAAATAACCTTGATAATCTAATCTATAACAAATGACTATGCCTCTGTTCCTGATACAGGCAGAACCATCAGAGACCCATAGAGAATTGTCCTCCAGTTACCATCATTGTTTTACAAGCTCAATCTCATAGAGAGAAAAGTCTATGGGTATTTAAAAAGATCTACAATTTGTCTGCATAAATAAATTTGGAAATTTTCTTAGTGACATTAACAGTTTAACAGGTAACATTTTCTTTTTCATGTAATGCTGGATCAAAATAGATCTTTCCTAGTTGTATCATAGCATGCATAATTTATATCATTGTGTAGAAGGTAGAGACCAGAGTCACATCCTGACTAAAAAGTGGCTGTGAACAGCAAGTGAAAATATATTTTCTAGTGGAATGTTCGATCCAATAAAAACTTATCTGAAGTTAATAGTTTATTAACTTCCAAGCCATGCAGTGGTGATCATCCTTGAAGAACTTAGGATAAAAATACATATTAACTCTCTAAGTTCAGGTATTTCTGTAGACCAACAGGAATTTCAGGTGAAAATATTCCTTCTGGGAGCATATTGTTGATTAGTAGTTGAGTCCTGATGGTTATTCTGCAGAGATGGGAGAGTTCGCACGGATCCCTGTATCTTGTGGGGGGAATGTATTCCATCCAATCTGAGATAATTGGACGCCTCCCCAAACTCAACTGCATCTGAAGAGAAGGGAAATATTTCATTTCTCATGTTAATCATTGAGTTAGCTCAAATTATTGATACTTATTTTATTTAAATTCAGAATATAGATCTTTATATAAATATTTTAACATTTTTCTAAAGCATTTTCACTTGAAGCAGGTAAAGTACTGCCTCAGTTCATGAATGATCTTGTTTACAAACAATTCAGTTCACAAACAAAAGCATTCAGTAAAATTTTGCTTTGATTTGCAAACTCTGTACTGGGTGACAAAAAGGGACCAGAGCTATCTTCTCCATACAAACACAAACACAGCAGTCTTCCCCAAAATCATAAAACAAATTAAGTTTATAAACCGAGGTACCATTGTATTTTATCCTCATGTAATTCTTAATAATAATGAAGTTTAAATAATATGCATAAGGACCCAAAGCAAAGTTGTTTTATAACTATGAAAACCTACTCCATATATTGGGTAAGTTTTAAATTTAGATGGATCATACACGCACTTCATCAGTTTCTTCTCCTACAGTTCTCTTTGTCTATGTGGCGTACACTAGAATTCTCTGAGGCTGTACAAATTATCAGAACTTCTGATTCTCTTATTCATGGGATGGACACAGTATAAATGCTAAAATTCCCCAGATGGTGCCAACCATTGTAGCATAAAAGTTACTAACTTTAGATCTGTCCAATTGAAAAGATGTCTTTTGAGGTTTCAGGAGGCTGTCTTTAAGGATTGAACTGCAGAAGACAAATGTCGGAAGAAGGACTTGGGAAGGATATTGCTGTAGATAAAGGTGCTTCTCTGTGGACCCTGGGTTCTGGGCACCATGACACTTTTACTTAGCTAGTTATGTGTTATTTATTTAGACATCAACTACTTAAAGGGTATCTGATATATTCTCAATATTGTGGTAGGTGCCTGGGATACTTGATAGGGCATGCAAAATAGTTTCTTTTTAAATTTTAATTAAATTTGTGGACCTGGCCCTAGCTCAGTTCTTTAAGTGACTGCTTCCACAAAGCTGTCAGCTTCCGGTTGCTCTAGTTCGATCCCCACAACACTGCAACCAGCCAAAAGTGCCCTGAAGGCATTCAAGGAGTAAAAAAAGAAAAACAAAAAACAAAAAAAACCCTTATTCCTTAGGGGCTGGTGAGATGGCTCAGTGGTCTAAAGCACCTACTTAGAACAAGCTTAGCAAAGCACAGGAACTGTGGTTCAATCCCCCAGCACCACATGCCAGCCAGCCCCGCCCCCTGGCGGGCTGAGCTGGACACACACACACACACACACACACACACACACACACAAATAAAAATTTAAAAAAAAATTAATTAAATTTTTTTTGATGTATCTGGTACAGAGTCTCACTGCACATCTCAGACTTCTAATGATCCTCCTGTTTTCAGTCTCCCTAGTGCTGGGATTACAGGTGCGTGCCACCATGCCCAGACTCACTGGTCGGCTCAAACCCCAGCCCCTGGACTTCCTTAATCAGGCACTTAGTCTGCTGAGCTATCTCACCAGCCTTTTAATTTCATAAGTACATGTTTATAGTATATATTGATTACATTCACTCGGTGTTTTTTTTTTCTTTTTTTCATCCATTTCCTCTCTTTGGTCACCATTTCTTGATTTTCCTTTGTAAAAGATGTTATATTATCTATCATTTATTTAACTCTTTTGTTTATATTTTAGGTTTCTTGCATAAGAGAAATTGTGCAATATTAAAGCTTATTTGATTTATTTTACTCAACATTATGCTATTCATAAGACCTATCCATGGTATAGTAATAGAGATATTCAAATCCATATTTACAATAAAATCTGTGTGCTGTGATGGGGAGACTACTGGGAAGTGTGGAAAATAAAGCAGAAACAGGCCTTAGCATATTCTTTGGTCAGTTTTACATCATCCTTTGCTTTCTTGTTCAGTGCAACTTCACTTTACCTTGTTAAATTGTGGTTAACTGGACCCAGCTCTAATTCTGTGCCACTCAGATTAGTGACTTTAGTTAACTCATTCTATGTCAGTACTCTCCTACTGTTGTACCTCAGGAATAGCATTTAATGGAACTGGTTGAGACTTGGGGTTTATGTATTAACTGTGCAGGACTAACCTGGGACAAGAACTAAGCAGTAAGCAGATACAGCTTAATTTCTTTCTCTCTCTTTCTTTCTTTCTTTCTTTCTTTCTTTCTTTCTTTCTTTCTTTCCTTCCTTCCTCATTCACCTCTTCTTCTTCCTCCTTCTCCTCCTCCTCCTCTTCTTCTTCTTCTTCATCTTCCTCTTTTTTTCTTCTTCCTCTTTTTCTTCTTCTTCCTCTTCCTCCTCCTCCTCCTCCTTCTTCTCTTCCTCCTGCTCCTCCTCTTCTTCCTCCTCCTCCTCTTCTTCTTCTTCTCCTTCTCCTCCTCCTCCCCCTCCTTTTTCTTCTTCTTCCTATTCCTCCTCCTCCTCCTCCCCCTCCTCTTCTTCTTCCCCCTCTTCCCTCTCCTCCTCCTCTTTTTTATACCAGGGATTGAACTCAGGACCTTGCACTATCTCCTGGCCCTAATTTTCATTTTTAAATGGGTTCCCAAAAATTTTGAACTATTTGTTTTTCTTATATAGTTGACGTAAGTATTGGCATTTATTAAGGCATTAAAAGAACTCCACAGAGTGATATCTCTTATTAATTTCTGAAGTTACTTCTTTAAAGATTAGGAGAACTGCTGTCCCTTAGTAATTCATCTAGTCTGAACTTAGGGTAACTTCTTCTCCATTAAGCAGTTATTTCTTGTTACGAGAGGGCATCATACAACTTGGTGCTGAAACTTGCAGTTTGTTTTGAAAAGTAGACATTGCTGTGCATGGTTGATTTTTTTTCTCTAAATTTAGATTATTCAAAAAAATCTGATTAAATAAAAGTTTGCCCCATTTCTGAGACATTACAAATTGAACAATTAGTTTAAGCCTTTCTATTTCTCAGATTGCTCAAAATTGGGGATTTTGAGTGGAAACATCTGTTTCTTAGTTTGTGTATTTTGCAGGAGAAATACAGCCCTCATTTTAAAATATTCTATTGAAAAAAAACTTTGTTAAATTCTTAATTTATTTTGTTTTTCAGAGACACAAATCATGATAAAAGCTTATGCTATTAAAAAATGCTAAAATATATCTATTTAACAACACTAAAATAAATTTAACTTTTAAAATTCTAAAGTAAAGGACTAATTTTTTAAGACAATTTGAGTTGTGTCTTTTAATCAACATACACTCAATGATTGATTTGCCACAGCATGCAATCTATACATAAAAATTAACTTTATTTTTGCCTCCACAGTTTCGTCTTAAAATTCATCAGCTGTTGAGTGGAAGACCAAATAATTATGATTTGCTTACCTTTATTTCCTTGATTGAAATGTCAGAAAGGACTCTGGAACATAGCACTAAGCATGTTTTGGCATCTTCCTCAATGTCAATCAATTCGTGATCAACCATTATTCTCACCCGGGAAGGGTAGAGTAATATTGTTAAGACGATGTTGAGAGGGTCCTTCTCTCTTTCTAAGATTCCATATTGCAGGAGTATTTTTAAGATACTAGCCTGTCTGGTCTGAGCTACGTAAAGTAGAGGTGTAATTCCACTTAGTGGGCTTGGGCAGTAAACTGGTGTGAAGGTTCTGCAAGTCAAAAAAAAAAAAGAAAGAAAAGAAAAGAAAAGAAAAGAAAAGAAAAGAAAAGACTCATTAAATAGAGAAGTAAGGGATGTAATGAGTAATTTGAAAATAGTAATATTATTTTAAATAATTATCTTAACTTTTAATATATAAATCTAGACCAAATTGAAGATTAAAACTTCTACTAAACATTTAAACTCTTTCTTTACATTTGTAAAAATAAGCAAACAAGATTTGTAGTTCATGGAAAATGATTATATTAGTCATAAAAGATCTTTATTTCTCACTTGAGAAATCTATGCTGATTAAAAGAGTAATATAAAACTCATGAATCTTTTGGAAAATAAAATGGAAAGAAACACCTTTTTGTATTTCATTTTATTACTAGAATTATGTGTATGTTTTGATATCTTTCATTTTGCTCTAGATCATAAATGAGCTTGAATTGAAATTAAAGATTATATGAAAAAGAAGTAAATGCAGTGACTTTAATTCTATTTTTTTACTTGAATAAAATTAGAATTGATATTCATGGATTTGTGAAATGTGAATTATGGTTAGAGTTGTATCAGATCCCTCAAGAGAAGAATTTTATTTTCCTTCTTCAAAAGTTTTGAGTTTCATCTAAAATATTCCTGTTCTCAGAATATGTCACAATATGGCTAGACCTGAATATATTTCCTCTCTTAAGATAGAAAATTTTCTAATTTTTCTGAAAATGTTTTCTAATTTTCAGTTTTTCCTGATGTCATGTAGTGCTTACAATTGTTTTACTTAATGCTTTTATACTTACTATTGAGCTGGTCAGTTATAAAGTAAATATGGTAGTGGTATCTTTGGTCATAAGGACTTTTATCTTAACAAGCTTTAACTCTGCCAAGTACTATGATTTTAGGACTAAGAAGAGGAATTTGATTAATGATCTTGTCTTTGCAATTCTCTTAACAAAATAATAATATATTCTGCAAACTAGCATACAAAGTATATATAAGTACTGGTTTTAGACTGCTATGCTGATTATGAAAAGGAGAACTTTAGAATTGCATAGAGTAAATTATATTTAATTAAGATGATAGGGAGCATGGTATATGAGCAGGGTGGCAGTCTAGGTTCTGTGTTTTAGTTCTCCTGACTAGCTCTGCGATCTTGGGTAGACCAATGTCTTTAGTGTCTGTTTCCCTATGTACTTATGTACCACTTTGCTTATTCTTTTATTAACTATGATAATTTATTTAACATTTGTTTGTCCATAGTGTGATAACAAATAGCTATACAGAAATGAAAGATTCAGTCCTCGGTTGTTATCATCTAGGAAATAAAAGACACAATTTCTTATGACTTGGACTTGAATCATAAATCCCTGCCCCAGGAGCCCCCCCAAAATAAACTTCAGGTTGAAGCCTTGGTATGCAGCTGAGGAAGCTGATGAGAGGTGTTGGGAACTTTAGAGTGAGCCTGTGTGGAGGAAATAGGTCATTAGCAGGCGTGGGGATACTGAAGGGGATGTTAGGACCTGGTCCTTCCTTCTTGCTTTGCTATACTGTGTGCTCCCAGGCATGATGTTCTGCTACACCACAGGCCCCAAAGCAATGGAGTCTGTTGATATGGACAGAAACCTCTCAAACTGTGAAACAAACTAAACCTTCCTCCTTTTCAGTTGCTTATCTCATGCATTGTGTCACAGCCAATGCTAGCACATAGTTCAACATAGTCAATATAATGTGATAACTGTTAAGGATTGAAGCACGCCTGAGGTACCCTGGAAGCACGGAGGGCAGTAGCACTTCACTCCTCCTGGAATAATCATTTCCAGTAAGCAGTTAAGGAAGTAAGACTTGTAGGATTAGAAGGTATTTTCTAGCAAAAATGTTTGAAAAGAGTGTTTTAGGCATAAGCATACACCTGCATTAGAGGATTACTGTATGTGGGCCAGCCACAAAAAGAGTTTTGCATTATATGGGTTATTTTAGATTTCAAAAAATATGTATTTATTTGGTGTAGGGTCTCACTATAGCTCAGATTTGTAGTGATTCTCCTGTCTCAGCCTCCCAGCATTGTGATGACAGGCATGTGCCACCTTGCCCAATATTGGTGCCGCTCAGTTCGGGCCCAGTATGGCATGGGGTATAAGGGATTGAACCTGTGTCCTTACACTTGCCAAGCAGGTGCTTAGACTGCCAAACTATCTCCCCAGCCCAATTTTAGATGTTTTATTTAAAGAATTCTGCAAAACTAAGAAAAAGGTGCATCTATGGGTAAAGCAGAAATGAGGATCCTGGAACCCTATTCTTTGCTAGGTCCCTGTTCAGGGTTCCAAAAAGTCTAGTTGGAAAATCACTAGGCCAGCTACTTTAAAGTTTTATTGAGTTCTGAAATGCCAGAATTTTGTAATTTTAAAAAGTATTGTGAAAGACATAGATGTAGACAAAGATTTAATGAACAAAATCCTCATTGCACAGGAAATACTACAAAGAATCAATTTTTTAAAAAATATTTTTTAGGGAAGGGTCTACAGGGTGTTCAGGGTCTCACTACTAGATCAGACTCATAGTGATTCTCCTGTTTACAGCCTCCCAAGTGCTGGGATTACAGGTGCCTGCCACCACACAGTCTCAATTGCTGTCTCAGCTCACCCTGGGGGTTGGGCTAGCATGGCAGGCCAGGACCTGCTTGCAGGCTGTTTAATCTGCTGAGCTATTTGGCCAGCCCTGTAAGGATCAACATTTTGATCTCATCTTTCAGCAAAATCACCAACAGAGTGGTAAAGACAACCCACAGAGTGGGAAAAAATAGCTCATTGTTCTTCAGACAAAGGATTGTTATCTAGAACAGATAAAGAATTGAAAAAAATTAGACCTCCCCCAATTTAAAGACCTAATCCATAAGTGGACATCTGAAATGAATAGACACTTCTCAAAAGAAGTACAAATGGTAGATGATATATGAAAAAAATGTTCAACATCGTGATCGTTTGAGAGTTGCAAATCAAGAGTGCTGAAATTCGATCTCCAGAAAGGATGGCTATTAAGAAATCAGTCAATAACAAATTCTGATGAGGCTGTAGGGGAAAAAGGAGCCCTTTTCCACTGGTGGGAGTGTAGACTGATGCAGGCTGTGGAAATCAGTGTGGGAATTTCTCAAAAAGCTAAGGGTAGAGGTTCCATTTGACCCAACTACTGCCCTTCTTGGTATCTTTCCAAAAGAAGTAAAAGCATCATGCCACAGTGATATATGCATAATCATGTTTATAACAGCACAGTTTGTAGTATGTGGAAACAACCCAAATGCTTATCAACTGATAAACAGATAAAAAAAAGATGTGTCTTTTTAATACAATGGAGCACTTCTCAGCTAGGTAAGTGGATATTTCTAGGTAAGTGGATGCACCTCTAGACCACACTTTTAAGTGAAATAAATTGGACACGTGTAAATATCAGATTGTCTTTCTGGTGTAAGAAACTGAACACCAAAATTCAAAATAAAATAAAATAAAACACCAAAATAAAAACCAAAATTCATAACATATATTGTAAAATAGGAAGAAATTGTTCAAAAGGAAAGGAAAGTGGGAGGGGGATAAAGAAAAGAAAACAATGTAAGAAAAGGACAAAATGGAGACAATGCTTTGTAATTAGGAGAAGAGAGGTTGAAAGCAAGGGAGGAGAATGGGCAAAAGAAGGGGACTAAGTATATCATGTCCAGGTACAAGTACCCTGTGATGAATATGATCATTATGTATATCCAGAACGTGCCAATTAGCTTAATAAAAATCATAGTGCAATGCAAAGTACCATGTTAGGAATCAACTTCTTAACTTTGCCACCGGTATTCTATGCACTTTATGTATGTATGTACCTGTGCATTTGTCTGCCCTATCCTCGTTCTCTCCCAAAATCATCTCTAGACTAGCATTGTCCTGGACGCCTCACCCTTTTCACAAATATTTCCATCAAGTATCCAAAATTGATTCTTCAATTACTTCTCCTTCTGCATAACTAGTCTTCGACACCTGCTTTCCCAAGTCATCGAGCTCTTTAAACTTTTCATTTTGCATTGTGTATATTCTTCTCCTTTTTCAATTAGAAGACAAGTGTACCTCATTTTAGAAGTACTTATTTAGAATAGAATGATTTGTTCTAATAGTGTTTGTAAATAGGATCACAAGTCTGCATCTTGTACAGCAATTAACCACTAAGAAGAATATATGCAGTCTATTATTTGTTGAAACTGTACTTGCGATTTGATTTGAAAAAAAAAAAAAAGAAATACTTATTTAATGAACTTTTTCGTGAAATCTTCTTGGATGACCTGGAACTTTCTTTTATTCCTCATGGGACTTGATACATACCTCCCTGTGGTGGGTTACTTAATGGTCAGCTTAAGTGGGAAGGCCCAGCTGAACTGGGTCCGCGTGGTTCTGGGCAAGGAATCCACCTGAGGATTGCTGGAGGAGGCCATAAAGGAGAGCAGGAGGGAAAATTGTATGCAGCTGACTTTCCTGAAGAAGCTGAGTTTTGGTGTTTTTTCTTCAGAGGAGCTTTGGCTGCTGTGTTCCTTCAGGAGAGCTTCAATCCTTGTCTTCATCTTGGACATCGTCTCCTGGCTTCCAGGGTGGATGCACCTGCTGGTGCAGACTTTCTAGCTCCTGCCACTGGCCCTTGGGCATTCTGGTGCAGATTCTTGGCACGGACTTGCATGAGACATTGTTGCGGGCTGCAGGGCCTTGCAACGCTCCTTCAGGTCTCCAGTGTGCAGACAGACAGACTCTTCTACCTCTGACTCTCGTAAGCTGGCTAGTGTGCTCCCTTAAACTCTTTGTTTTCAAAAGCCTGCTGAATACCTATTGTTTGTGATTTATTTTGTTTGCTGTTTTTTGTAGCACTGAGGAGTGAAGCTAGGCCCTCAGCCTGCTCAGCAGGCTGTTCATGTGCTCTGAATGACCCTTTGGCCCTGAATACTTTTCCTTTTTATTTTTCTCATCTTGGTTGAGTAAGAGGATCTGTGAAAGTCTCAGCTCCAAAAGGATAGTAACTTTTGTCTTTTACTACTCTATTTCTGCTTGTCTAGAAGACTGCTGAACTCACAGCAGCAAACACTTCTTAATTAGAATTTGGTTTCAATTCTAATAAGAGTTTTGGTGATGTGCAGCCATTTGATCTTTCCAAAGTCAGTGTAGTGCATTTGGCTTGACAGTTCTCAAGATATTTGATGTAGCCTCATAAGTATGGCGATTTAGGAAATTTAGGGGACAAGGTATACCATAGTCATTGTTACGATTTAGAAATACCAGTGATTCAAATATATTACATTGACATTACCTTTAAATTCATTGAATGACTTTTGAGAAATGTTAAAAACATGACTAAAGCTCAAGTAGGTTTAAAATGAGATTTAAAAGTCTAATCTGTATCAACATGACATATGATTAATACCCATGTTTAAAGAGTATAGTCTATAAACTAAAATTTGCTTAATCTATACTGACAGTTAATTATAACAGCATTTATATGGATGGAATGAGGCAAGCAAAGCAAAGACTCAGTTTTTAAGAGTGAGGTTAATGAGCTGAACCCTCGTATCTCAAAACCTGTCATGTGTACTTAAGAAGTAGGCTGTAATATTTCCACATAGGCATGCAGAGCAATGATTCACTTTTGTAGTTATAATTATTTTGAATTTTTCCTGTGCATTCTCCTCTGGCTTCTAGCTAACCAATTTAAAGGGTGCTTCTCCATAATAATTTTTTTCCTGTACATAGCACAGACGTCCTTGCAGCTGTGTTTTCCTTTTTCTCAGTTGGACACATCTCCATGTCACCCACAATCTGCTTGGCTCCTCCTCAGTCCCCTCCCTGCACAACATCCTCTTTCCCTGCTCTTAACACCTAAGACCAATTTTTATTGTCATTTGACTAATTATTCTCAACTGCTTTCTACTCATTTATTTGAAAAGCCATTGAACATGTAATACATGCCATGCACAGTGTTAGGTGCTAGTGAATAAATAAAAGGTCTGTGTTGTCTGGCTGGTGTTATAGTGAAAGACGACTACGTAAATGATAAATAATAATTATTATATAAAAGATTGAACATAGCAACCAAGTTTTATATGTGAGAAGGTGGTGAGTACTGCAGAAAACAGAAAAAGCAGAGCAAGAATGGGTGTGCTGGGAGGTGGGGTGGAGACACTGTTTGCTAAATAGAGGACAGTATAAACGAAAGGTGGTGTGTGGACAGAGACTGGCAGGAGAGAACAAGAGATGCAAGGCAAGAGTGTGCCTGGAGTGATGAGGAATAGGGGGCGGTGTTGTCTTTTGGGGTTTTGAAAAGGTAACAAGATGGGACATACTTTTTATAATAAGATTATTTATAATAGTCACCCATAGAATCATATACAAAGAGAGTACAGGGAATCTGTCCACACACTAAAGACTAAAGGACCTGGCTGTGGGCCTGGATCCCATAGCATTGTCCTGTGTGAGCCCAGATAAGGACTTAGAGCCCGTAACAATGCCTCCTATGAGTCCAGCTGGAGGCCTAGAGCCCATGACAATGTCCCATGCAGGCCCGCTTCATGGATCTGCACTGGGAAGGCCAAAAGGTCAGTGGTAGATGATAGAAAGTCTGTGCCAGCAGGCTGAAGGATCTGAACTGGGGCCAGGAAACAAAGCTCAAGGTAAGCACCAGAGCTCCCCTGAAAGGCACCACAGCTGTCCTCAGCACCAGCGAGGTCCAAACTCTTCTGACAGTGAGGAAAGCCAAGTTCTCATCAGGAAAGCCAACACAACAAGCTTCTCCAGGAGACAGACCTGTGTGCCATCTTTGCTTCTGGAGCCAGAAAGTGATGCTCAAGGTAAGGACCAGAGCTTCCCCAAAATGAACCGCAGCCATGCTCAGTACCAATGAGGTCCCAAGACTCTCCTCTAATGAGAACAGGCAAATTCATCACAAATGCCAGCATGACAAGATAATCTAGCAAAATGGCCCAAGAAAACCAGCAGCTTGCTAACAGCACCCAACAATGTCTTAACAGCTCCCAATAGCCTCCCTAGCAGCTTCCAAATAGCTTCCCTAACAGCTTCTTCTCCAGTTCTTCCTCTTATGCTGCTGGAAACCATCCTCAGCTGGGCCTTCCACACCCAGCACCACGTTCAGTTTAGCTGGGTGTAACAAGTTGACACTCTACCACAGGCTTTGTGGCTGAAAGGCTGAAGAGGATCAGGGATAGTAGGGAAGAGGACAGAGGAGATGAGATGTCACACCATGAAGTTTTCATGGATGTGTGTAAATATTTCACTTTTCACCATAAATAGATGGGAAAAAGAAGGGTAAGAGTGTAATGTGACCTGCCCTTTGTTCAGAATTTGCTATAGAATGGAAGGAAAGAAACCACTTAGCTCGGAGCAAGATGACAGCGGTGCAGTTGACGATAGCCTGTAAATTGTTTACAGGTGGGACAAATACTGTACTAGAGTAGATCTTGGAAATACTACAAGAAAGACATCAGGAATGTCGCTTTATATCTAGCTGCCTATCTTAGTCACATGGGTAGTTGGCAATTCTTAGGCAATGCAGACTCATATAAACGAAACTGATACTGACCCTTATTAACATGGATTTTGTTTTTGTTTTGAGGATTGAATATGGAGCCTGCACACTGAACTACATCATCAGCCCTTTCTTATTTTTTTGAGATAGGGTCTTTCTGGGTCACAAAGCTCCCAGCCCATCCTTGATCTTGCAGCCTTCCTGTTAGATCAAGCCTATCAGAGTTCTAGGATTATAGATGTGTGCCACCATGCCCACTGTCTGGTGATATCTCAATAGGTTTGTGACACAACCATTCTGGTAGGCTATTGCCACTCAGTATAGCAAAAGGGACCTTGCAGATGTGATCACGACAAGGTTCTTGAGAGGAGATCACACAGGTGGGCTCCACAAAACTGCTTGGGCAGTTAGAAGCATGAGAGAACAATGGAGACCGAGTCAGTGAAGGAGACGCCAGTAAGATGACGTCTGTGTGAGCTTTAGGGGCAGGAGGAAACTGCCAAGGAACCCAGGTGGTCTCTCACCAGTGGCAAAGCTTAGAGACAGAGTCTCCCCTAGAGCTTCGAGAAGGGGCCAAACCTGATTTTGGCCCCAGAAGATTTCTGACCTATAAAATCATACATTCAACCAGTAAGTGTTTGGTGATTTGTTGCAACAGCAATGGAAACTGATACAACCACAAACCAGTCTCCAAATTGAGATCTCTGAACACTTTCTTCTCTGATTTTCCATTTCTAACTCCTCTGACATACTGTTTCACTTTAAAATACCTTCTTTATTCTTCTACTGCTTCTGCTTCAAATTCTCATAACTTTCCTTTCTAATTCTGAGATCAAAGGGTGGTAGAGTTTGGGGCAGATGGTGTCTGAGCGGAGTTATCTCTCCCCTCAGAACTACTGTAAGTACACATGTCTGAGCCAAGCAAGCCACCATGCAGGCTGTACAAATGTGACCTCAAGGGATTCTTCTGATCATGTCTCTTTTCTTCTAACTAGTTTTCCTGCTCCTGCCATCTGCCTTCCCACAATTCGGTCTTCAGACGGGGACTGGCACTTCTTTCCAGTGTACAAGTTTGACTTTCACTGAACATCACCGTGATGTTAGTGTCCAATTCCTCAATATAACCTATAGAGGGCTGGCCAAATAGCTCAGTGGATTAAAATGCCTGCAAGCAGGTACAGGGTCTGGGGGTTTGATCCCCGGGTCTGCCATGCTGGCCCTGTCCCCAGGACACACTGAGATGGCAATTGAGACTGGGACAGGGCCAGCATGGCAGGCCCGGGGATCGAACCCCCAGACCCTGTAACCCCAGCTCTTGGCAGGCTGTAAACAGGTGGATCACTATGAGTCCAATCTCTGACTACTTACAGTCTGTCCAATGGTGACATTTGAATGTTTCCTATAGGTTTTTGTTAGTCTACCTACCTCAGGTGCTATGTAAATACTTCATCACTGTAATAGGGAAATTATCAAACTACCTTATGTACAGAATGGGATGACCAAAGCATGATGTTCTTTAGAAATAAAGAACACCACATAGTAGGAGAATTAAGGTAATTATTTCGAATACATAACAGTTCTGTTCATATTTTGAGATTGTTCTGTGTAGGAAAGAGGGAAAGTACATGTGCCTTTGTAGCTCTAAGGGCAGAAACAGAGCAATGGAGGCAGATTTCAGCATACTATGAAGAAGATGAATCAAATAAAACTGTATCAAAATTCACTGCAACAGAATCTTTAATAAGCACTTGCTCTGTATCAGGCATAGTTCTAGGAACCGAAGGGAAGTAGTAGTTGAGGCTCCTGCTCCCTTGGAATTTACTTGCAGTGGAAGACAGTGAACAAGCCAGAAAAAAAGAAATAATGGACAGCGACTAAAAAGATCAGTGATCAGTGCCGTGCAGAAAGTGAAACTACAAGACTGTGATGATGACAGTGACCTCTTTAGATTTGGTGACCAGCAAAGGCCTCTCTGAAGAGATAATATTTACACTTTAGTGCAGCTGATTAAAGGAGCTAGCCACAGGGAGAGCCAGGGGAAGAGATTTTCAGCCTGCAGGAACAGTTATGATAAGACTGCAAGGCAAGAATAAAACTTAAGAATAGCCAAGAAGCAGAAAGGTGTAGGGCTGAGCTATAAAGATCAAGAGAGGGTAACATGAAACTTCATCTGTGAGAAACATTAAGGGGCCAGGCATTTAGTTTAACCAAAAGGGGTAATGTTTGATACTATTTGTAGTGGAAAAATTGGAGAATTTTAAGCATGGGTGATGTGAGCTATTTTATGTTTTCCAAAAAGTGATGCCCAAGTCAAAAATAGGTTATAGGGATTGGGAGACTTTGAGAATCTACTGCTATATTCTAGGCTTTGTTTGGATTAGAAATGGAGGAGATGAAAAGAAGTAGAGCTACTATGTTTTAAAGTCTAGCTAATGTGTTGGTGCAGGAAAGGAAAGAATCAAGAATAAATCCCACATTTTTGCCCAGAGCAACAGAGACTCTGAACCAAGAGGAAGTTCAGGGGATAGAGCAGGTTGCAGGCAGAGGAAAGGAAACACAAGGTCAATGTCCTGTTTTATTTGTGCTAAGATGGAATCAGGTAGACAGCAGGAAGAGTCTGGAGCTGGGAGGAGAGGCCAGGGCTGTAGATAAGTCACTTGCATGTGCCTCAAGTGCTGGCACAGGTCAGCTCTTTGGGAAAGCATGTAGCTGGGAAACAGAAGGACTGCAGACAAAGGACCAATTGATCTCAGGCAAGAGTTCACTCACTGTTTCCAGAGTTGTTCCAGCGGGGACCAGTGAGCACCACAAGAGGCTGCTTCTCAGAATAAATACTTGCCCATGTTAATTCTCAGCCTCCATTCAAATCTAAAATCTTAGGTTTCTGGAAGATCCAAGTCATGTTGTGGTACAGAGAACTGACCTATAATGAATTTTACACTGCAAGCGCATCCGTGTCAAAATTTACGAATGTCCTTTAAACCACTGGTTACCGGGGCCTGGGAATTCCTGGACTTGCCAAGCTTGTTTGAGGTCCTGGTTGCCACCCTTGGCATCCTTGCTCCACTTCAAAAGTTGTCAATGATCCTTTGTGGTATTCTACTTTTTTTCATTTATTTATTTTTCCTTCAATTTCCCTCCTCCTGCTCCAGACTTAATCCTTTTCATTTTTTTTTGTCCTTCCCACGGGCCTGCTGAGGCTCATCTACCCATTACTTAACCCAGCCAGTGGCATTTGGCTTTAGAAATTGCTGATCTCTGCTGCAATTGCACATATAATGATTTCTCAAAACAACAAAAGTACTATTTGGAGGTTTTATTTGTTGATAGTTCCAAGCCACAGTTATCAGTCCATGCAGTTGGGTAACCATAAGAGAGAACAATCCCCTGGTTCTTCAGTAGCATGGTGATATATAATTAAGAAAAATCTATTTTGGGCAGAATCTAAGCTGGTCTCATCTTTATCTGATCCTATCTGCTTTTTCTTTACCTTCTCCTGTCCTTGTTCACAGCACGGTGCTGTGGTCATAGCAAGGCAATCAATAAATATTTTATTGAACTAATGAATAGATGCACCTTTTCTAATTAGACTAATTACTAAACCCAAAGAATAAATTGGACTTAGCACAAACTAGGCAAGTAACTTCAGGATGTGTATTACAGACTCTACAAAGAGGTCACATGGAGATTTTGTTTTCCTAAGACCTTCAGTAGTAGTCACTGGGGAGACTGAGAGGTAAAGACTAAAAATTTGGCCTTGTAACAGATTGCATCAGGGACCTGTTTTTATTTTACTCAGTTTCAGAGAATCAGAGTCAAATTTATCTGTGGTTTTTTTTTTTTAAACAAGCAATGGATTTTTTTTTGCTGTTTATTTATTTATTTATTTATTTATTTATTTATTGTGTGTGTGTGTGTGTGTGTGTGTAAGGCCAGCAGGGGGCAGGGCTGGCATGTGGTGCTGGGGGATCGAACCATGGTCCCTGTGCTTTGCCAAGCTTGTTCCAAGTAGGTGCTTTAGACCACTGAGCCATCTCACCAGCCCCCAAATTTATCTGTGTTTAACATAAAAATGGAGAACAATTGTGTTTAATAAATGCTATTAAGTGAGGATGTATATAAATTCTGAATTGTACTTTAAAAGTCAACTTATGTACACAGTTTATAGTCTCAGTGTTCTCAAAGACGAGATCACGGCATGGCATAAAAGGAAGTGCCTGCAGAGAAACCTGCATTGCCTAACACTACATTCGATGCAGCACTGGTACATAAACTGCCCAGAGAAGGAGCCCTAATGATTTCTTGGCAAATATTATTACACTTACAGGTAACATTTAATAAATACATAGTGATTTGATAAAGGAGTGGACAGATGAGCAATTAGACCAGTAAGATTCCTGACCCATATACAGCCACTATTCGTATTAGTTGTAGAAAAAAGTAGTGTCTTCTCCTAAAGATCGCTTTTCTTTCTACGGTAAAACATATGAGAGTATTACCTCCAAATCAGTGCCAGGTGACAACTTCTGTCATGAAGATAGTCCTTTGTCTTCTTGAGAAGCAGTTCCACAAAATCAGGGTTACCTTTTCGGGCAAAAACCCAGTACAAAATCGTATTCACACATATTTCAGTAAATTCAAGATGAAAGCTTAGTTCAAAACGGTAGCCTGATTTTTCCACAAATGCAATATAATCTGTGAGAAGCAGGTCAAACCCATCCAAGTCGACATACCTCAGGATCTTTGCCAATGTTCTGTAAATCCTCGGTTCGTAACAGTGGTATCCCCACTGACCCAAAAATTGCAAGGAGGGTCTCTTAATAATTTTGTCAATGAGATGGCAGAACAGATTGCCATTTGGAAAAGAAGTCTTATGACATAATTTGAAGTGCTTACTCATTGTTTCCGAAGGCAGCAGTAGTAAAATCAGTCATGTAGTAATCCTCCAGTTTCATGTTTTGGTAACATGGTTGGCTTTACTCTAAGGAAGGGACTCTTTAAACTGAAGCCTGAGAAATCTGACATGAGACATTGCCAGAAAGTTCTGTATGACACAACAATAGAAGTGGTTCAGTCATCATCTTGGGTTATGATATGTAACTGGTGACATCTGAGAGAGACATACTGGGCAGAAATGGCATTTGGGAAGGCTAAGGCATAGTGACTTTTAACTTTCCAAGAATTCAGTTCAAGCTATCTGTATGTTTTTCAAGTGCTAAAATCATAGTTTATACATTACCGAACTAAATAACATGAACATACATTTATTATTTTTGTAGGCTGTAATGTAAACAAATAGATACCTAAGTACCATTGCTTTTTGTTCTTGTTTTTTAAAGAGAATAAAAAAGAGTGAAAGAAACCATTAGATGTGATACAGAATTTCACTAAACACAATGATAGGGATTCAATAATAGTTGTTACTGTACGTATTGTTGTCAACAAATTAGTTGTTCAGATTACCAGATAGAAGCATGCAAAATTGGTCAAAAAATTATAAAAGATTAAAAAGAAAAAAATTCAACCATTAGCAGCTCCTTTCAATAGACCAGCAGTATAATTATTTAAGCTGTCATATATATATATATATATATATATGAAAATAGAAAGGGAAAAATTTATATACATATAACTTTTTCTATTTTCTTTCTTTTCTCCTTACCTCATCCCAGTTCCTTCCCTTTGAGCAGTTTCTTTCCCTTTCATAGTATCTGTTGTACCTTTCAGATTTTATTTACTGTCATTGTTCTCATGTTCTGCGTGAATCCCCTTCAATTCTTATAGATTATTTTTCTTATTATATGTTGAGACCCATTAGACTGATGAAGTAACTCACCACTTGGCACTATATTCTTTCCTAGAGAGAAAGTGTGGAATACCATATTAAGCACAATTCTGAAACTTTTAGAACTTTAAATATTTAAAGATCATTCCTCTATAATCCAGGCAGATATACATAATTTAGGAATGAAAGGTATTTAAAGCTTGGTATGGCATCCTTGCCACCAGTAATATGAAGGTGAAATAAGTTACGATTGTTTTATTATGTAGTAGCTTAATGTTTCAAGCACTTTTCTAGGCCAGTGACACTAATCAGTTTTAAATGCAGCAAGCTTAGGGTCTGTTTTGTTTTGCTCTGTGTTAAGACATGATCTTGCTGGATTGCCCCAGCTGGCCTTGAACTCCTGGGCTAAGTGATCCTGTTTGTTTCACACTCCCCAGTCACTGGGACTACTGGTTCTACCCGCACACCCACCTTGTATGTACTAGCAACTCCTTTCTCCTGTGATATAAGGATTGAACTCAGGGATAGTTGAGCTACACGCCCTGTGCTTTTCTATCTTATTTTAAGACAAGATCTGGTAAAAAGCCTAGGCTGGCCTCTGACCTGCGATCTTTCAGGCTCAGCTTCTAAAGTAGCTGGGATTAAAGGCCAGTGCCACCCCCACCCCTGGAACACGTTGAAAGCAGTTAGGAGCTCTCTTTGCCTCCTGTATATCTTTCTTTAAATCACACACATAATTTCTCCTTAAAAGAGGAAATTGTAACTTTAGGTTTCCTATAATATACTGCTATCCGTATTGTAAGCTCTAAACTCTTTCTTACCACAACGACCTAATAACTATTATCATCTTCCTGAAAACCAGGGGTTTTGTTGGTTCTCTATTTTTCTCCTTTTTTCATATCTTTTGCCTCAGAAGTGTATTTTTGAAATTGAACCAGTTTTATTGATTTCTTAATAGCACAATACATAATTATGTTTAACAATTGAAACATTATAGAGCCAGTAGAAATCTCCTCCTGAGATAATTATGTTAGCAAGTTTATGTATAGCCTTTCAAAAGTTTTTGTGCTTTGGTACAAAACACAAAATGTAAGTACGTATATTATTATATACTTTTTATTCTTATACAAATGGGTTAAAATTACACATAGTTAATTCTATGAGTTGCTTTTTATTTATGTGAAAATATATTTAGGGCACCTTGCATGCTCTATCTAATGATAGCTTTTAAGTGCCTCTTATGTACCAGCGCTGTTTAAAGTACTTTGTACATTCATTCTTTTAATGTCTATGATTTCTCCACAGATACAAAAATAAGTATAGAGTTTCTTGGCAAAGAGTGGACTACAGCAGGTTGGGGCTAGAAATTTCATCTCCAGTCTCCTGCTTCTCAAACTCAAAGCTGTCTTTTCATGTTATAGCTAGCTTATGAATACAGGTCCTCAAACAAGAGCTCTACGGCTGTATATTAACAAAACAGAAGATAAGCATACCAGAGAGTAATGCTGTTATCAAGTAAGAGTGTTTCAGAATATATATTAAAGCAATAATAATATAAATGGATTGTTTGAATGGGTTATTTCCCCTATTACATTTATAATTTTAAGATCAATAAGCATATATTTTCTGTAGTCATAGGAAACAAATCATACTCGTTTTGAATATAATAACCAAAACATAGTAAACCAAAGTTGGTGCTCCATGGTTCTTTAATTTAAAAAAATTATAGTCACTACTGATGAAAAAGCTAAAAATATATTTAGTAGACAATTTACTGGTTAATAATATTGGCCAAGATATATTGAGTTCTTTATGTACGTACTAGGCAAGTAGTGCTTTATTTGCATTTTAAAAATTTGGTTCTCATAATTCTCTACTATGATCCTCATTTTATAATTAAGGGACCTGGGGTTTAGGTGGGCGGTGTAACCGTCTAGTCAGAGGTCCCCAACTAGTAAGCAGCAGCGATCTGAACTGCCGTGCTCTTTGCCTTCACGCATAGCTCCCTTCCTGTCATGGTGCACTATGATACTTATCCAAAGCAGAGCTCACCCCTCTGAAGGTCATGGAAAGATCCCAGTACAATCCTTAGAAAGACACTGCAAATATATTCAGCAGCATGTATAAATGCCCTGGTTTAAAAGTGGTATGTACATGTCTCAAACGTTTTATACGAATGACTAAGACATAGCAAGTTTTTTTTTTTTCAAATGACTTAGATTTAATCATAGGAAGCAAACTAAATGGAAAGCTTACAATAGAGAAGAATTACATGTCAGTGCTTTCTGCAAACTGAGCTGGGACAGAGAGGGACTGGGGGCTGCCCCTCAACCTGATCCCTTCCAAACAAAGACGTCCACAGTGTTCCTGGCACACTGGCTGAGGAAAAAGGGAGACTGCTGGTCTGTG
>NW_004525020.1:419469-420819 GCF_000260255.1 Octodon degus
GGCACACTTGCATGGCGTCCTGTAGGTTGCGCTCTACTTCCGACAGAATTTCTTTGCTGGCTCCTCTGAGGAGGATGGTGCAGGCCTTGGGGTCTTTGCACTCAGTGATGAATGTAAAGTACTCGTCTCCAATTTTCTTGATTTCCAGCAGGCCTGCTCCTGTCCCAACATCATCTTCTCTCAGCTATTCTGGTCGGCTAACTATACGGGCCCCACAGGCTCTAGCAATCCTATTATTGTCTGTTTTCCGAACTCTACGGATGGCTGTGATGTTGGCCCACAAGAGGTAGTGTTGAGCCAAATCTGAAATACCCTTTTCTGTGATGACCACGTCAGGCTTCAACTGGATGATGTCCTCACAGAGCTGCTGAATGTACTCTTCTTCCATCTGGAGGACTCGGGCAAAGTCTTCCTCTCGTGTAATCTCAATGTCAGTCTGGCTTTCTCCTTTCTTGTATTCCAAAGACGAATCCAGCAGTATAATTCAAGGGTTTTTTATATGACGCCTCATTCGTGAATGGGTCACATCCTTGTTAATCATGACGCCACGCAGAACAAACGAGTCTTCAATGATGCCCGCAGGTATCTTTTCCACTTTTGCATATTTCTTGATGTCAATTTCTTTCCGACCATTTTCCTCCAATTGTACAGTCTTCACAGCATCCAGGGCAATATTACAAGCCAAAGAAGACCACTGACTGATTACTTCGGTAGTAATGGAGCTATTGATGATATTTAGCATCATATCATGGTTATTGATGTCAACAGGGGTGCTGATTTTCTTTAGAGTACTGATCATATCATCCAGTGCTTTGCGGTAAGCACTGATCACCACTGTTGGGTGCATCTGCTGTTCCAGAAAGTGCTCAGCCACAGACAACATCTCCCCCGCAAGAATAATTACTGATGTGGTCCCATCTCCAACCTCTTCATCTTGTGTCCTGCTAATTTCAATCATTGACTTGGCTGCTGGATGCTGGACTTGAATCTCTCGAAGAATGGCATTGCCATCATTGGTCATCACGATACCTCCCATTGGATCCAAAAGCATCTTCATCATGGACTTGGGTCCCAAACATGTTCGAATGATATCTGCAATAGTCCTAGCAGCATTGATGTTTCCAGATTGAACTTTTCTTCCAGATTCATGCTTTGTATTCTGGCTGAGCACGAGCACGGGACGGTGGCCCATCATGGCGGCGCGTTGCACAGCCAGGTACCCAGAGGAGAGGGAACCGGCAGAATCTTCTGGAGAGAGAGAGAGAGAGAGAGAGAGAGAGAGAGAGAGAGAGAGAGAGAGAGAGACAGAGAGAGAGACAGAGAGAGAGACAGAGAGAGAGAGAGAGAACT
>NW_004525021.1:0-1221 GCF_000260255.1 Octodon degus
GAATGGAAGCTCTGTAGCTTCGATATCACTGACTGCACACTTGTGGTTCAAACCCTTAAAGCTACTTTTTCCACCTTTCCTGCAAACGCTGCTGCTGTGAACATACTCTTCTACCACTAAAACTTCATCTCATAACTGAGAAGGTATTTTTGGTCTGCAGAGTAATTATTGAAAAGAATAATTCCCTACTTCTTCGTCACTACATATTACTATGCTAAAATTCCCTTCAAAATTTTAATGAAGACACGCTTCGACATCAAGTGCTGGAGGATCAATGCTGAGAGAGATATCAAAGGATGTCCTCTGCTGTTTGAAACACACACATGAGCACACATGGCACAAACTTAACATGAAACCAATGTTTTAAACACATAAAATCATGAGGCAGGATGTCTTAACTTGCTCCATTTCTATGTCCTTCAACTATATTCTCATCTACGGAATATGTAAATGTGTAATTACATACAATTAATATGACTTTCTTGCCAAGCAGAGGAAGCAAATTATCACGATTTATCTTACATGAGAAACACAGAATGTAAACAGGTGACACCATTCTAAGTACACTGTATTTGGAATAAAGGTCAGAGATACTACATCATTTATTTATTTGTTTACTTATATTTATTTTGGTGGTACCAGGGATTGAACTCAGGACCTTGCCTTTGCCAGGCAGGCGCTTACACTGCTGAGCTACATCTCCAACCCCCAGAGTTACTATATCTTGCCAGTTTGCAACTACTTGTACATTGCAGAAGACTACATTTTTTTTAAGATGAGGTAAGACTTGCTTGTTCTGTAAACCAGCACGTGAAGATCATACCACATGCTTTCCAACAAGTAATGTCGCAGAGAGAAAAAACTAAGTTAAATTTTTTTATTATTATTTTAATTTTTTATGTATTTAGTACAGGATCTTCAGTGTCTCCATAAACAGATGGGACTCGTAGTGATCCTGCTGTTTTCAGCCTCCAAAGCACTGGGATTACAGGAGTGCGCCACCACACCCAGTCTCAGTCATCACCTCAGAGTGCTCTGGGGGGCGGGGCCAGCACTGCAAGCTGAGAATTGAACTTTGGTCCCTGCATGTGTCGAAGCAGGTGAGCAACAATTTCAGTTCCCCAAGTTGCCAAGTTACCAATCTTCTCTACAGAGTCTTCTATGAAAATGGTGTTCCAAGGTCCTTTAGCCTGAAAAAAAAGAAAGAAAAAAATCACATCA
>NW_004525021.1:7579-8594 GCF_000260255.1 Octodon degus
ACTAAACAAAAAAAGGGAATATAAATGAAGTACCATTTTGTATCTGTATATTCAAAATATTTAGGATAGATATACAGCTACTTTCTCTTAATTCAATGAATAGAAAGATTTGTACTAATTGTGTGTGTGGACAGGATATCATGTCTGCATCTTGTACTATGAATAACCACTAAGAAGACCACAATATGCAATATATTAATTACTGTAACTGTCCTACTGATTGATTTGGACTGTGCCATTGCTATTTGTTCCTCAATAAAATAATGAAAAAAATATACTTTGATCATTTCAGGCAGATGTAGTGCTTCTCCAAGACTTCATAACATATGAGGTTCAAGGAGTGCTCCATTTAAATATGTTTAAAGTCTTCATTGAAATATGTTGAAAAATGCAACACAATGAAGCCCACCTCCATGGCGTCCCCGTAGAACCCCTCTGTGGAGATGTCTGGTGTCTGCAAGAGTTTCTCCTACTAATTGCTAAAGCAAACTTGGCTGAGCTACTGAAACCTCTGACAAAAGGCCATGTAGCATGCTTCACAGTGGATGTGTGAAATGTGTGCAAGAAATACAATATGGGCTCAAGTTATTAAACAATCCCAACGCGAGATAAGCTGCCACAGGTCCGCTTCTAAGTCATACCCACCACTGCAGAGGGCTTCACATACCAGATTCGTACTCATAAGTCCCAACACAGGGAGAACTTTCAGAACTGCGGTAGAACGTGGGCAGAATAGACAGAAACGGTGTCCATTAGACTATGCAAAGGAAAACATTCTGACCAGAAACCGGGCCAATGGTCCTTCCACTGAGATAAATTTCCTAGCATGTGTCAATGAAGGCTTTCACCATATTGAAATTGAACACTCCTTGTACCTCATCCATCCTGAAGTCATAGAGAAAAAGTTACATCTGCGTCAAATGATATTCTCATGATATTTTCTTACCTGACTGCTAAGAAAACAGTTTGCTTTCAATTGAAACTTCTTCAGTATTAAAAAAAAAGGTGGGTGGCA
>NW_004525021.1:9554-10515 GCF_000260255.1 Octodon degus
CTAATCGTAGCACCACTTTTTTCTGATAAGCTTTACTACCTCTTTTACCTACTGTGAAAAGTTACAAATGTTGAGTATGAGGTATAATTAAGAAAAATACAGTATATTTTGTGTACAGTAATGGAATTATACTAGAATATTGCGTGAACTTGACAACTTTGTGATAAAATACCTGACTCTTTAATAATTAAATTAGGAATTATTTAAGGACGGGTGAGGAAGTGTAGGCATCTATCACCTATATGAGAGCTTGGGGTAGGAAATCAAAAACATGCCATTCGCACCCTAAAAAATATGGCTTCCTACAACGGTTTATCAAACAGCACAACAAAATTTAATCATCACAACCGATAAAGTTATCACTAAGTTTTCCAAAATATCAAAATATATATGACATGAAAACATATTCAGTGCAGTCTTAGCTGGAAAATTACCATGCCAAGGACTGCATACTTAAACTGCTGTTACAGATTTTAAATCTTTATGATAAACTGCACACCGTTTTTTACTGGAATATGTATCGTATGACATAGTCCTTGTTTAAGGTACATTAATGCATGTGTGCAAACATGGAAAAATGTATTCATGTATGGAATTTTTTTCTTTTGAGGGGAGACAATCACATTTAGAAAACATAGTTATTATTTCTGTGCTGTGACATATGATTCATATGTGTTGAATTCTACGGTCAATATTGAACCAGGAAGTGCCAGACTCGTTGGTAATTCTTGATGAATATTGGTAAGTTCTATGTGGCATAAATTTGCACCTAATTAATTGCCAGGGAGTTTTTAGTCTCAGAATAGATCTGGTCACCTTTCAAGGTAGCTCCTGGAACAGGGTGATGTAAAATCCAACACTTTGTAGAGATGTGTTTCTTGTGGAATCTCCAGGGTCCATGCACACACAACTTCTTGGAGACAGGGAAATCAGCATTGTCTTTTCTAAATAAATATATATC
>NW_004525021.1:11840-13712 GCF_000260255.1 Octodon degus
CCTTTCTTTCTTTCTTTCTTTCTTTCTTTCTTTCTTTCTTTCTTTCTTTCTTTCTTTCTCTTTTAAGAAAAAAACTGTGGATATATTAGCATTATCTTATGAAATGCAAAGTTTAAAATCTCAGTGTGATGGGGCCTGGGAGATGGCTCAGTGGAATAAGCACTTCCCTGGCAAGCTGAAAGACCTGAGTTCAATCCCTGGTTCTGAAAAAAAAATCTCAGTGTGCAGTTGAATATTAACCAGCCAAACCAAAGTCAGTTTTCAAACTTTTGTGTTTATTCGTCCACATTTATAGCCAAGACTAATTAAATTTATTCTATTCCTGCTTCTTCCCCATCGTCGACCCTTCCTCCATCTCCTGCCTCTTTCCATGTCCATTTATTCCATTGTTAATCATTTTATAAATCACTCCCCTGAAATATATTTTTCTAGCACCTACCTTCTGAGAACTGATAAATACACATAAAAGGAAAGATACAATGACTTCATTTATAAAAAAATTGTCTTACTTCTGGTGTGACATGTTGTTGCTTTATTAAAATATTTATTTATTTGGTACAGGGTCTCACTACGCAGCTTGGACTTGCAGTGACCCTCCTGTCTCAGCCTCCCCAGGGCTGGGATGACTGGTGTGTGCCACCACGCCGGGTTTTGGTGGCCAGCGTGTTGTGTTCGGCGTTCCAGGCCCAGCTTGGCATGCTGTCACGGGGCTCGAACCCGGGTCCTTGAGCTTGCCAGTCCAGTGCTGAGACCGCAGAGCTATGTATCTATGTCCCAAGCCATGAACGCGGTCCTCGGTGTGTGATTCCACTTCACCGTGCTTGTCACTGGTGAACTGTCCGCCCCTGAAAATCCAACACTGGTGACTGTCAGTGCTATCTCACTGGACGACAGTTTGGCCTCATTTCAAGTCTTCATTTTTTCTTCTTGGTTTTAAAACATTATGCATTTTTTTGGTGACATATTTGCCAGTGTTTGCACGTGACCCGTTGCTGTCTGCTGCGGCTGGTGTACGCGTTGAGACACGCGTCTCAGCAAGGGGAAAGTCACTGAGCTGTTTTTGTTGTCTAAATGGTATGTCAGCTGCTCTTGCTAGCGAACCACCAAGAAGAGCTGCTCCACCCTGAGAGGACCCCGTCTCAGGTGCGCCACGCTTCGCACAGAGATTAACTCCGGGCAGGGGCTTTGCAGCTAGCTACAGTTTGCAGCCTGCTGTGCTTCGGGGGGGATGCTCGGCACGGTTGGTGCCTGCGAGCGCTCGAGGCTGGCGGTGCCAGGAGCTGGTTATGGGGGCTCCCCGGTGGCAGCTGAACTGCAGGCGTCACCCCAGGAGTGCGCTGCTGGCGGGATCAGGGTGCAGCAGGCAGAGGTGGGGTGCTGCGGGGGGCTGCAAGAGAGAACTGCCTCCTAGGATGGTCGGTGCTCCTGTCTGTGTGTGGCTCTGTCTCTTCCTGTCTCTGTCTCTCTCTGTCTGTGTCCCTCTGTCTCTGTCTCTATGTCTGCATCTCTGTCTTTCCCTCCCTCTCTCTGTCTCTGTCTGTGTCTGTCTCTGTCTCCCTCTTTGTCTCTCTCTCTCTGTTTTCCTCTTTGTCTCTGTCTCTGTCACTCTATCTCTGTCTTTGTCTCTGTCTCTCTACCCCCTCTCTGTCTCTCTGTGTCTCTGTGTGTGTCTCTGTGTGTGTCTCTCTGTGTCTCTGTCTCTCTGTATCTCTCTCTATCTCTCTCTGTCTCTGTGTCTCTCTGTCTCTCTCTGTCTGTTTATCTGTCTCTGTCTCTCTGTCTGTCTCTGTCTGTCTCTGTCTGTCTCTCTCTCTCTCTGTCTCTCTCTGTCTCTATTTCTCTCTATCTCTCTCTGTCTCTCTCTGTCTCTCT
>NW_004525021.1:14155-14771 GCF_000260255.1 Octodon degus
CCTCCTCTGTGCCACTCATTCACCCTCTTGGTAGAAGGCAAATAAAGTCCTGAAAATCTGAGTCAAAATATTCCTTCCTCCCCTTCCTGCTGTCGTGTACTTTGCCCTTGAGCCTGAGAGTACTGCCTTCATCTCTGGAAAACACGTTTGTACTCATTTCCCTCGTGACAATTCGAATGTCTTCTCCATTCACTTAAGAAAAAAATTGCACTCTTTTCAGCACTTTTGCCATCTCCTTCAGCACTAATCCAGACTCTCTAGAGATGATGCGCTTCCTTCCAGCCCCAGCTGCCGTGGGGCAGTGCCCCTTTTCTTGTGCAATCGGTCATACGCTTGATTGCCCTGCACGCCATCTGTATTCCTTCCTCCAAATCTGCCCCAAAGTCCAAAGGGCTGTGAAAACTCAAGCTTTCCCATTTATGAGGACATCAAGGAACGTGCAGGCGACAGCCCAGCCAAAGGCAGCGGGAATCAGCGCGTACACAGCTGCTGCAGAAATTAGCAAGCACACTGTGCAAAGCGACAAGTCCAAGACGGAACACACCTCCTTGCAATGCTTGCTTCTCTGCATACACTGAACAACTATTTAGACCTTTACAGGGAGCTTGTGTAAAAT
>NW_004525021.1:16195-17111 GCF_000260255.1 Octodon degus
TCAGTCCGCTGAGCTATCTCACCAGCCCTGCTTCTTATTTTTCATTCAACAAATTTTACTCATAGCTGTTGTCCTTCCCCCTTCAGGATTTATGTTCAATACACTCAATTTCTAAAATGGTGTCAATATCTAATATTTAAACGGTGTCTTCAAGCAAGAGGAACTGAAATGACACCTGCCAGATAAGATAAACATGTTTTGCACGATTTTAATAGCTCATCTTTGCAGTGTGTAACCTTGTAGTGATTCTGTGACTGGGTTGAAGCACAAAACATACTGTAAAGTAAAATCTGAAGCAAATTCTGCCCCAGTCAACTCAGTGATCAGATTTGGAAGCTCCCTTGCCCATAATGGAATGCCTGCCACAACCACTGTGTTTCTATTCATAGGAAAGCCAATTTTTTTTTAAAGTGATAAGTTATAGAGGAGAATTGATCACTATCCCATAGACTGAAGAATGATGTAAAATCAGTGACGATTCTTTTTCATACGTGAAAGCCGGAAGTGAGATGGATTTCAAAATATCGTGAACACAAGGGAAATTCCTACCTGCACTTTGCTTCATTAGGTTGCTGTATTTGGTTATTATTATATTTCTATGAATTTGAGTTGCTCTATGCAATACAGCTCAGGACTACCACTTTGTGGCCTTGTGGCGTTGCGTTTATATTTATGTCCAATGAAACAAATGCCGATCACATGAAGATTCTGCTCACGTTTTCTCTGCACCTCTTGCTTGGCAGCACTGGGCTGCTGTTGGCAGTGTTTTACTCTCCTCCCGAGATTAGTATTAAGGGAAATTTAATTTTCAGTGGATAGTCTCAACAATACACATTCCAAGTTTCAAGGGCAGGCATGTATTATTTTTTTCTTTCCCTTTCCAACTATGGATATAAAGCTGATGCACAACTGTTAT
>NW_004525021.1:34704-37147 GCF_000260255.1 Octodon degus
GCAGAGGGCAGTGGTTCCTGAAGGCAGCAAAACAGCAAGAGTCAGAAGGGAGGAACTCCAGCTGTGGCAGCTAGCAAGCCTCTTTCCCCTCCTTATGCTGTAATACAGATATTCTGCCCAGGGCAGGTGTAGCACTCATGCCTATAATCCCAGCACTGCGTCACGAATAAATCACAAACCCTAAAAGCTGTTCCATTACTGCATGAGGCTTTGCGGGGACACCTAGACCAAACCACAACCGTGTCAACTCAGTGCCTTTCTGGAGCCAACGCTACACTTGGGTGCATTGCAAACAGATATTAAAAAGTACTTGAACAATGACAGAATGAAATGTGTTGCTTGGTAAATTACATCCATGCAAGGTGGAGGCAGATAAGCCCAGGATTCCTGGGAACCTCAACCTTCCTGACCTGTAAATAATTGTCCAAGTCGCTGCTATTGTCACCAGAACTATTGTGGTTAAGATATCTGTATTTCCGCTAGAGGGACATTGATTCATGGTTTATCAAAGAGGAAAGGAGGGCGAGAGGTGGCAAGGTCAACGTTCTTGATGAGAAGTTTCGGTTTTCCTACCACTTCCATTCAGTCAGGAGTGTAAATCACATTGAGCAAGTGATTATGGGTTGTGGTGAGGCACAAAACACAGAAGCTGAAATAGAGAATGATTCACATGAGCTAGTCCAGAGATCCTACAGCAACAGAATTCTGGGGAACCCCTCGGGTGGTACTCCTGAGAAAACTGAAGCTTAGAGAAATGAAGTAAAGTGAAATAATAAGGACCTTAAATAAGTGGCAGACTGAAAGTTCATGTGTAGATAAAAAATAAGAGAATTTCAGGGAAACCAAGACTTTTGGATACTCATGTTCACAAGGCAAAAGATGTCTAATGGTCTTCACAGGCCTGAGAACAAAGAAAACTGAAATGTACTTTGATGGCTTCAATGCCAACCATGATTCCTTTTATTTCTCCTTTGCCTGACGGCTCTGGCTAATGTCTTCAGAAGTGTACTGAATAGGAATGGTGACGGTGGACATCTTTGTCATGTTCCTGTTTTTAACATGAAGCCTCTTAATTTTTTTTTCATTTTGTATGATGCTGGCTGTTGGTTTCCTACAGGTGGCTTTTATCAGGTTGAGATATGGACCATCTATTCTGGATTTCCTTAGGATTTCATCATGAATGAGGGTTGGACTCTGTTCAAAGCCTTTTCTGCATCTACTGAGTTCATTGTGTTATTTTTGTCTTTTGCTCTGTTCACGTGGTGCATTGAGTTTCTGAATTTACGTATATTGAGCCATCCCTCCATTCCTGGGATGTGTCCCAATTGGTTTTGAGGTACAGCCTTTGCTAGTATTTTCTTAAGGATTTTTGTAGGGGGATTGGGTTGTAGATAATTTTCTTTTGTAGTTGACTCTTCAGTTTTGGTATTGGGGTAATACTTGCCTACAGGAAGGACTTTGGGAGAACTGATTTCCTTTTAATTTCATTGAAGAGTTTGAAAATAGTTTCCATGACATCTTCTCTAAATTTCTTGTAGAATTCAGCTGTGAATCCATCGGGCTACTTTTTCTTGGTCAGGTTTTTACACATTTTCCATTTTATTGACTGATATTGAGTTATTCAGACTTCTTATGTCTTCTTGCTTCACTGTTAGTAATTCATGTATCTAGGAATCTATCCTTTTCCTCTTTGTCTTTCATCCTGTGAGAATAGCAATTTTTAGAAGTTGGTATTCAGAATTTCCTAATTTCTATAGGATCTGTAGTGATTAGATTTTTTTCATTTCTTAATGCATGAATTTCAATTTTCTCTCTCTCGTTTTTTGATGTAGTTGGCTAGGGCTTTACCAATTTCATGAATACTTTCAGAGAATCAATACTTTGATTCATTATTTGTTTTCTTTATCTCCGTTGCATTAATTTTTGTTCCAATTTGTATAATTTCCAGCTCTCCTTGGCCTTTGGACTTGACTTGTTCTTCATTTTCTATAAGTTTGAGATTCAACATAGTTTTTAAGGGGGTTTATTTTTGTTTTCCTGCTGTGAGAATTTTCTGCTATATTTTCTTCTTCTTATTTCTTTCATTGCACCCGTCGTTCTGTGTTTTATCTGAATTTTTAGTCGACTATAACTTTTTTTAAATTTCTTCTGTTTTCCACTGGTTGTTCGAGAGGGTGTTCTTTAATTTTCATGTGTTTATATAGGTTTTGATGCTTCCTGCATCAATATTTTCCAGTTTTACGGCACTATTATTGAATAATATTCTTGGGACAGTTTCAACTCTTTTCCACTTACTTAAACATGATCAGGGAAAACAATTTCCATTCTGACATTCTTGGGTGAAATACTCTACTAAGATCTAAGTCCATTTGTTCACTGTGATTTTTTTTATTGTTGATTTTTAGACTTGTTGAGCTAACTCTTTATGACAGTGGGGTGGTAA
>NW_004525021.1:39432-40779 GCF_000260255.1 Octodon degus
TGCCACAGCCCAAGAGACTTTATACTGCTTAACTCCTCTGTCATAACCACTCCATTTGAGGTGACATGAAACCTCTACAGAGTTTTAACTTGCATGTCTCAAATGACCTGTGTCGCCAAACATTTTTCTTTTCTTTGTAAATTAGAACATATTTATTGAGCAAAAGAAAGGTTCTGTCTAAGAGAGGGACAGAAGGGGACCCAAAGGGCTTGAACCCCTTTTCTTATTCTCTTAGTTATTTTCTGTTTCTACTTGTTAATCTGAGAAGTGTATACTCATTTTAGATGCCCAGTTTTGGATTTCATCTTTAACTTGGAGGGGTCTGACTTTCTTATCATTTCTTTATGTGTTCAGTATAGTAGTCCCTTGTATGAGACACCTCATTAAAAGATTCCCTGCTCTGAGAGTTGTATTTTCAGTTTATTGGTCATTTCTTTTCCTGTGAAGAAGCTATGAATACAATGAGATCCCACTTGTTGCTTATGTGTAGTACTTCATAAGTGAACAATGTTTTGTTCAATAAATCCTTCCCAATGTTTTCAAGAGTTTTCCCTATTGTTTCTTTCAGCAGATTCAGTGTTTGTACTTTACCTATTATATCTTTGATCCAATTTATTTTAGCTTGGTGTCTTGTAAAAGATATGGGTCCAGTGTTAGTCCTTGGCATATATAAAGCCAGTTTTTATAGCACAGTTTACTGAAGAGCTTAACTTTCTTCTCGTGTGTGTGTGTGTGTGTGTGTGTGTGTGTGTGTGTGTGTGTGTGTTTTCCCCCTTCGGCAAAGCTACTGTGGTGGGCTGTGTTTGGCATTGTTGTTCATCATTCCATTTAAATGTGATTCTGGTAGGTCCAAGGCTTGTGTTGCTGCCTGCATGAAGTTTTCCACGGTCAGAATTGTTTAAATCCTGAGCACATCGTGTTCAGGAGCTGAATCTGATGTGCTGTATCTTTCTTCAGCAGGTTCAGGTTTTGTCGCCGGTTGGACGCCTATGATAAACTAAAGCACTTAAAGAGTAAATGAGCCCAGTCATGACCATGAGAAACGAGCTAGGCTGCTGAATTTAATTGGAGTCCTGGTTCATTAGGTGTGATAGCCCAGTTATACCACTGTGGGCTATAGCAGATTATCTCCGTGTAAATTTTGTTTGCAAATGATTTTTAGAAAAAATTTTAGGTAGTGCCCCAGAAGCAAAGTATGTTTTTCTTTTCACAGATACCTTTCAGCAGGTGGGCTTTCATGAAGGTACATATGGCTAGTTCGTGAGTGAACTCATTTGTAGGCTAGGACATGTAGCTAAGGAACACACTATCATGATTCCCTTTATACTGAGACCATGGAGGATGTTG
>NW_004525021.1:42429-43776 GCF_000260255.1 Octodon degus
AAGTAGGTGCTTTAGACCACTGAGCCATCTCACCAGCCCCTCCTTAAAAATATTTTTGTATTGTCTTGTTTATTCTTTTTAAGAGGGAATATTTTGTCACTGTCTTTCATACAAGTAACTACTTTGAAGTTGACAATATACACTATACTATGAATAATCATTCCTTTCTAGTTTCTTCATGACATTTTGCATTTGTGTGAAAAATACCAAAGAGAGCTGCAACAGATAGTAAAATGTATGGAAGGTGCTTGAGAATTTTTTAAAGACTTTATTGCAGGGAAAAACACAGTCACCATTTGCCCTCAAAATACTTCCTGTTACTTTGGATTTCAAACATTCGTTGTTCTTCCTCCCTTCTCAACTAGTTTTGGATTCCTCTTTTCTGCATGTGCTTACTACATTTTGTTAACTATATTGTGTTATTTACTTATTTATTTTTTACCAATACAGGGTCTTGCTATGGAATTTGGATTCATGGTTTTCCTCCTGTCTCAGCCTCCCCCGCATTGGGATTCCAGGTGTGTGCTACCACGTCTGGATTTTGGCCCACGAGACAACACACGGCGTGCGGTACTGGGGATCGAACCCTGGTCCTTGTGCTTATGAGGCGCATGCTGAGACTACTGACCTGTCTCCCCAGCCCAACCATACTGTTAGTGGAGTTCGCCTGGAAGAGGGTACAAGCGTGTTTGAGCTGATGGCCACAGTTTTCAGGGAAACTGGTAGCAATGCGTTTCTTACTAAAACAAAGTTTTAAACATATCAAAAAACAGCATATTTTATGCAAAACTGTGTGTAATTAGTAATAAACTTTATTCCAGAAGCCAGGCATCTAGGACCGTGGAAGTTCTGTGGCCACGGATCTGTGCACACCTCAAACCCTGAGTCCTGTGGTCATCATATGGACACAAGTGCTCACAGCTCGGTAAACCACATCTTATCACGCTGTTCACATCACCGAGAACTCTTGCCCTTGCCCATTCTTCCTGAAATGCAGAACAAGACAGAAAGCCTTTTTCCATCATCTGCTAGCTCTTGTTAAATTCTCCAGGGTTCGTACTGCACTTGGTGTCCTCAAAGTCATATGCGGGCTTATTCCCTGCATTACTCTTCAGCTTCACGGTGGAATTCCTGAGCTGCTGAGCTTTGGGGAGTATGTTCAGTTGGGAGGAAGATTCAAGAAGGCTTGGTCAGCCTCGCTGTGTCTTGTGGAACTCCAGCCAGCAGTATTCCAGGTGTCCCTCATGTCTTCCTACTTCTGTTGCAAAATTCAGGCATCCAGGGATACCTGCTGAGCTTACCACCTAGCCCAAGCTGGACCTTGCAAACACACAGCCCTGATTCAGA
>NW_004525021.1:44392-45630 GCF_000260255.1 Octodon degus
GTTCAGTTGTAATGAACATTACTTGACATAAACCCTACTGGGTTTAGCACATTGATCAAAACACCACCACACAAGATGGAAAGGTGAAATCAGTTCTCCACTCTCTGACATCTTCTCTACATTTCCAGCTGCTAGGAGAAGGTCAATCAGCACTGACCAGGAAGGAAAGCTCCCAGGGGCAAAGGTAGAGAATTGCTTTCTACATCGTCTTAGGAACATCACCTGTGTCGTTCTCCATAGCTCACCCCAGCCAAGGAACATAAACCTGGTGCCACTGCTCAGTGCAGTTTCCAGAGCAGGGCTAGAGTGAGGGATACGGGTAGAGAACAACAAAACAGAAAGAACACCAAGATTTGGAATACCAGACACTAATTTGGGGAGGACTGATATACGTGCAAATATATTTATAAAACGGACTAAACCAAGGGGAAAGGGTGGAGTACACACACACACACACACACACACACACACACACACGCACACACACACAAAAAGCATGCTCCAAACTATCATTTAATAGTATAGCTCAGTCTGCCGGTGCAGCAAAAAATACAAGAAAGAGCAAGTCTACAAGCAAGCAAGGAATCATCACCATGTTTTCTGGGATGCCGTGTGTCTATTTCTCACATTCTGAATCATTTACCTGCCGCTTTAGTCAACCTCTGTTAATAGTTAATATTCTTATAGCTCAGTGGGGTCCTGAATTCAATTCCTGGCACTGGAAAAAAATAATAGTCTTTCCGGTTTTATCTTACATTTTTCATCCGTTTGATTTGCCATCTCCAAGTGCCCCCAGACAGACCTTGAATTTATTTTTTGTAAGTGGATATGTAGGTTTCAAATTATTAACTGATAAAACTGTCTGTCCTGTTCATTTTTCTTTTTTTATTTATTTATTTTATTTTGCGGGGGAGGGGGTACTGGGGATTGAACTCAGGCCCTTGCACTTGCCAGGGAAGCACTTATTCTACAGAGCCGTCTCCCTGGCTCCTGTCCTGTTAATTTTTCACACTTCTGTCTAACATTAGCTCAGTGTCAAAGAGTTTGGGGGGCAAAAATTATTAAAACCAATTACAAAGGAGAGAAAAAATATGCATTACCTGGTCTACAGTGGGTTTTTGTTATTTTTTCTCTATACAATATAAAATATTACAATGTTTTCCCAATTCAGAAATAAGGTCATTTCTGTCTTGATACACACTGTATGAACCGTGTTCTTCAGTGATTTCAAAATTATG
>NW_004525021.1:46965-49709 GCF_000260255.1 Octodon degus
TTCTTCCATTTTTCAATGGCATTCCTAACTTTTCTTGCCTAATTGCTTCGGCTGAGAAATCCACCACTATCCTGAATAAGTGTGATGAAAGTGGAGATACATCTCTGAGCTTTTTAGACCCAATCCTTCTTGCACTTTCCTTCTGAAGTACAGAGAGAAATTTCCTTACTACAAACATTCTTCATTATGGTGAGGAATATTTGAGGTGCGACTAATTTGTCCAGTGATTTTTATCCTAAAGAGATGTTGAATCGTTTGAATTTCATTTCTGCCTCACGGAGATGGCCATGAAGCTAAGGTTTGTGTGCTCCAGTCAGTTGACATGTGGTACTGTTGTAGGCAGCTGAGTTAGATTAAAAAAGAATTAGAAGTGTAGATATATGACAGGAAGTCAGTTAAGGCTGGACTCACGAAACAGCCAGTGCAGAAGGTGAGACACTTGTGGATGGACACAGGCACCTCCCCTATGGCCCAGGGTTCAGGACAGCAGCTGAAGCAAGCACACCCCCATCCACCCCTAGCGACCATCATCAGTGATTGATCCTCTGAACAGGTATCCCTTATCTTGAAAAAGACAGGAAGTCACTAACCCAACCGCCACAGGAAAAGCCTTTCTTCTGTACTCATGCCTCTTGCTGTGTGACTAGCTTCCCCGATGGAAAAGGTTTAATCCATTTTATCTGAGCCATTGTGCCTGTAATCTAGTTTGTTGAGCATAGTTTTGTCCCACCTCATGCCCACCTAGCAAGCTCCCATGGGTACCTCCTTGGACCCACCTCACCCATGGAAAAGCTCCATAATACTCCATAGGAGGGACAGGTTCCATTCCAACCCACTACGATCGACTTGCATCTGTCTCTTGGCCAGAGTCTTTCTTTCCCTTAATAAATATATTCTGCTCCTAACATCTATTGTTCCAAGATTCAGTCTTCATGTTCAGAGAACACAAACTCATCCTCCATGTCTTTCATGTTGGGCATCTCTTTTCCCCGTGACAGTGTCTTGTTTAATAATTTGTATGTATTAAATCCCTCCTACATATGAGAACTAATCTCACTCGATCATATTAAAAATCACTTTAATGTAGTGTTTGGTTCAAGTTTCTGGGACCACATTGATTTTTGCATCCATCATCATTGCAGATATTGGCCAGCTGTTTTGGTCTTGTTATGTCCTTGTCAAGTTTTAATATTAATGACTTGTAGATGAAATTTTATTTTTAAAAATCATGTAGAGAATCAATGGCTTTTCGTTTGATGTTCTTCTTTCCTTTTTTGCTAGAATTCAGCAACTTTTCTTGCTATCAGCTTTTAACTTTCTGTGTTATCCTCATAAAAGACACTCAGTGGATTGGTTTTGCCACTGTAATCCCGGGGTTCTGTTTCCTGTGCATCTCAGGCTTACCCATAAGGAAGGCTGCACCTGCTGATGAGTAGGGTGTACATCTGTGAGGGCTGGGGGTGGTATTGGGGAGGGATCTCTGTAAACTGTGTTTAGTCTCTTCATCAACTTATTTCAGCTGTTTCTTTGTTGACCTTTTCTCTGGGGAAAATATTCATTACTGAAGGTGAAAATTCTTAATGTATAGATGTCTATCTCTTTAGTTATAGGTAGAAACATAGACATTTAGATAGATAGATATTTATATAGATAGATATTTAGATACACAGAGATAGATAGATAGATAGATAGATAGATAGATAGATAGATAGATTTTGCTTTAATGTCTTATATATGTCAACATCTTACATTTGCTTTTCATGACTTCCTGCTCCAAAGCATGTAATAGTCCATCTATTAGCTTTCTGTAAAGTCTGTTCTTAAAGCAGAAATAAATTTCTTTTTACCAATATACACATGGATTTTGTAATTACTTAATTTGAATTACTTTTAAATGAAATAATTTAATCAATCCACACTCTTAGACACTGTGGATGAGAAAGAGTTTCCTAGAGCCGATGTGGAATTTGCTCTTGAGAACAATGATTTCTTTTCAACCTCCATCACCAAGTTCTTTCTCTGGTCTACTAGAAAGATTTGACTTTTTTATATTTGTTTAATTTTGCATATTTAGCAATAATGCATTATTTTAGACAAACAGACGGTTTGGTTTACATAGATTAAAATGCCCCAAATGAGATTCTGTTGGTATTACTCTTGCTGTGCAGACTGTTTTCAAGAGCGACTTGCACCAAGGGGGCTGAGGCTTGTACGTAGTCCTGTGCTTTCTGATGCCCTTGAGGAAAACAGAAACTTTAAAAACAACTCTGTCCACACAGTCCTTTCACTGTATCCTAAAAATCTTTTATGATTTTTTTTTCACAAATCACTTGCCATGTGGCCTCACGTCTTCCAAGATACGGGGAAGAAAATGTGCATCTCACCCTAAAACTCCAACTCTATATTGACGTATTCCACGTTTCCCCTCCACCCATGAGAGATCTGAGATTTCAGCCACTGGGCTTCATACACCAAATCCTCTGTTCCACGCCACAAATAGTTTAAAAATAGCTGTGCATGATAAATTTTAAAATGATCTCCGAAGACATTTACGTTTGCATAAGGTATCAATTTATTGAATTCAGCAGGAGACAGAAACCTCGTGCAGCACGCGGACAGGGGAGAGGACAGAAAGTCCAGAGCCCGGCTGCTGACTTCGCGAGGGAGGGGAACATGCAATCGAAGAGAGAAAGGGGTCGGACGCTGATTTTCCGGATTCAGATGTTTGCGAGATTGACGTCATG
>NW_004525021.1:50283-52032 GCF_000260255.1 Octodon degus
ACAGGTCAACAGACTACAGACAATTCCGTGAAAGTCTATGTTGCAAATGTGTTCTACAATCTTACACAGAGATTCCTAAGATTTTGGTACTGCAAGATTCTTCACGTTGAAATTCACCATGAGCATCTGTAGCTCACAGAGCAAAAGTTGTATTTAAATTTGTTCGCTTTGTCCCTATAATGAAAAGTTATGTCCTTTCCCCTAGAAACAAAGTTAGCTCAGCAGCTTACGGACCAGACTGGCCAAGACAAGGTCTTTGTTCAAAGCCAGTACAAAATAATATGAAATGAAATGAAACATAGTATAACAAAATATCCTAACAAAGAAACCACAGCCTTAACTTTACCAAGGACACTTGCCCATTTAGTATGTCAGATAGCCTAAGAGAAGAAAAAAACATGAAACTAGCAAGGTGTGGAAAGACCTCGTTCCTACTCACCAAAGCATCGTCTTTATTTTGGGCAGGTGTCTGAAAAACAAGAATGAGGAAAGACACAAGCTCACTGGAACGTTACAACAGATCAAAATTTTGGACAGCATCATTTCAATAAAATACAACTTGGGGATTAGTAATTCAACATGAAGGGTTACAGACATTATGTTTTCCTTCCAAATACATTTTGGTACAGTGGAAGACAGTAGGGTGACTCTACCTGCTTCAGCAAGATGTTCTACATTTTTCGCTGGGATTCCCTTCTGCTCCAAAAACGTGGCCAAGTGCTTTTCCTCTTCTGCTGTCAAACTGCCCCTTTCTCCTTCTTTCCCTGAGTGAAAAGCACAACAGATGTGTGTTTGGATACTGCCTGGTTTTGAAAGCCTCCCATGGACATGCTGAGTGGGTGTCACTGGATGCTTGGACATTTCTGCCCCCGCTTGAACAGATGCATCCTGCTCTACTGCTTTCTTCTTCTGTAATCCAGAATGCAGACCTGGGCTGGAGCTTCCCACCACTTTCCAGTTCTTAGGCCTGCTGCAGACCCCAAAATTCACTCGTGCTGTGAACCTCCACCTCCCCTGCTCATGCAAAATCTCCGGAAGCAGGCATAGCTTGCTGCTCCTTGTTGTTACGATGTAGAAAACTGTAAATCTCTGCACACTGTAGCTCCTCATTTTTCTCCCCTTTCTTCATCCCTTCCCTGGTTTCCTGGAACCTTAACCCATGAAGAGAAGAATGATGTGAATACCCCCCAACTCTATTAATTCATATCCTCTCGTCACTGAGCAACAGGGAATCAGACACAGTAAGCTTTGATCTTCCTCAAGCCAGGGTTCACACGCATCTACCTGAAATTCGAGTCCCAAATGAGAACAAGGACAAATGCGTCCATGACTACCTCTGTGAAGCTGCCAGCAGTCAGAATCAGAGCAACGTGAGGAACATTGCGTTTGAGGACCCAAATCACAAGAGCTGCTTCTTTCCAGAACATGTTTGGGCACTGGCAGAATACCTTTCATAAAATATTTTTTTTAATTTTTTGATGATTATTATTTTATTTGTATTTTTCGGTGGGACAGGGACTTGCTATGCAGTCAGTGACCCCCCTGTCTCAGTCTCCCCAGAGCTGGGATTACAGGCGTGCACCACCACACCCAGTTTTGGGACCCTGTGGATGCACCCAGGTTTCAGGGACCAGCAAGGCATGGTTGCCAGGGATCGAACTCGGGTCCTTAAGCTTGTCAGGCAGGTGCTTGGACTCCCGATCTTTCTCTCCATGCCTACCGAGTACTTTTGGTCTTCCTTACAATACT
>NW_004525021.1:56375-57899 GCF_000260255.1 Octodon degus
CGGAACTCAGTTTTACTGAACTGTCAGGCTTTCATCCATAGTTACATCTCTTTCCCCCACCCCCTCTCCTGCCCTTCTCCTCAGCTCAGTAGTTCCTTCCCTTTGAACATGACCATTCTGTGTTTCCCACTGTCTACTGTACCCTTCATATTTCATTTCCTCTTTCAGATTCTCACACAAGTAGACTGTGGTACTGTTGATTTCTGCTTGTCTATGCAAAGAAGCACTTAATCCTTAATCTGGGCCATGCCAGCTCGCCCCCAGGGCGCGTTGAGATGGCAATTGAGACTGCACATGATGACACAGCCTGTAATCCCAGCACTTGGGAAGTTGTCAACAGGCTGACCACGATGAGTCGGATCTAGCAGTGAGACCCTGAACACCCTGTAGAACTTTCCCTAAAATACAGTAAAAAATCCTTCATGTATCTTATGTTCTTTCAATCCTTTCTCTTCTTTTCTCTACTTCCTTTCTCATGTACTTCTCCCTTTCTTCTTCTAAGTGTGCATGTGCACATCTCACAGTCCAAAAAACTAATTTGAAGATAACATTACAGACTGCGACACATACTACAAAATACATTTGTTATTTTACGTAGTGAAACTCTGAACCCTTTGCAATTTTTTCTGTTTCATACCATTTTGTACTCTCTTTAAAAATAAAAACGGGTGCACTTCCCTGGCAAATGCAAGGGGCCTGAGTTCAATCCCCGATTCGTCTAAAAATAAAATAAAATAAAGTAAATAAAAAATAAAAATAAAAACTAGTTTTAAAAGATTTTTTTAATAGCATGAATTTACATGGAACGACACGATCATAGATTCTGACTTAGCTTCAGGACATGAAGATGGAAATCACACACACGCACACACACACACACACACACACATACACACACACACACACACACACACTCCATCACACGCAGTGCCCTCTCCTGAGGTTCTCCTTTGTGTGCTACCTCTGAGGAATCCAAGGTCTCAGCACAAGTGAGCCTGACCGCAAGAGCCAGCCAGAGGAACCTCATGGTGCTGCAGTCCTCTCTCCTCTTCAGCAGAGAATTAGATGCAGAGAGATTCGGAAAGGCATCTGAGAGGAAGCCCCTTTTATAGGACGGCTCTGGTGGCTGGACTTGTACCAAGCCAATCCCTCTTCCAGCGATCTTCAATCCTTCTGTGTCTTCATTGGCAATGGAGGTGTGAGCATGACATTTTATTACCCTACTCATGAGATTAATACCCAGAAATGTTTAGATTGGCAACAAGACTGGCACTTTTGGCACATTAAAGAGGATATAATTCATACGATATTATGTTTATAGTATCTTCTTTTATATCCCCATTGTTTACACAGAAGATTAAGTGGAAAATTCACATCTACCATGCCTGCATTAGTCCTCTAACTTTATGTAGGGAATATTATTACACTTCCTAGAACTAAAGCACCCCCTGGTTGGGACATCTTACCTATATAGGCCTTAGACGTCTCACCTAGACAGATGTTCCCTGCATCTATACCACGACT
>NW_004525021.1:59015-60202 GCF_000260255.1 Octodon degus
GTGCATGTTTCTAGATCAGTTGAAAATATGGTTGCCCATTTCTTCCAGCACCTTTTCTTCTGAAAACTCTTATTACCACCAAATGCCTCCAGAAATCTGGAGCTGTTTCCCATGCACTGACACAATATTCCTGCATCTTCTCCAGAAGTTAGATTTTATTGTGACCACTGCTTGGGTTTTTCACTGCCTGACTTACATTTTGTCCCATGTCACATAAAAGAGGTAGAGAAAGTGAAGGTCAGATAATTTCATTGTGAGAAATGAATAACGTGAGATTTAGCAGGATGCAGAGCGCTCTACCCCATAACTGTCCTGAAAAATAGCTACTACTTCATTTTGCCTTTGAGTGGAATCGTTCCCACCTTGGAAGACTTGGCTTTGTGACATCCTGTTAATTTCAGGCAGGGTTCCAGTTCTTGCCACAATCTCTCTAAGACAGTTCTTCCTCCTCCTCCCTCTTTCTTTAACAGTCTTTACTAAAGCACCAGACCATTGACATTCACTATGAACTTGTTGGAATGAACAGGTTTCAAAAATACAGATTCACTGTTTTATCTCACAGGCTTTCTCGGAGTGAGGCTTTCTCTCCCTGTCCACACCTTGTTCCCATTTTCTCGGAGTCAAAGGAAGAAAAGGTGAAGCTGAGAAGATGGCTCAGTGGAATAAGCACTTCCCTGGCAACCACAAGGGCCTGAGTTCAATCCCTGGTTCCTCCAAATAAAAAGGAAGAAAAGGTGCCAGGCGTGCTGTGGAAGTGCAGTGCTTTCAGAGAAAAAAGCAGATTTTACCCAGTTGCTGAGCACCGGGGTGTTTTGCAGGGAACAGTAGAAGCGCAGTGACCTTTGCTGTTGTTTTTGACTCATATTCTTATATTTGTTTGGTGTTGTAGCAACTTATCAAGGAAAGCTTTTGAAGATCTCTGACTCCTGGTGCAGCTTGACTGGCAAATGAACAGACTCCCTTTCACAATATCCACTGTATAACACGTATTGCCTTTTTCTTTTGTATTTTTAATTTCCTGTAACTTCTGTTGTTGCTTTAAACCAATTTTTCAGGGTTACATCTAGTAACCTAAGCAACTGATTTGAAGATAGGATCATGCAATACACTGACCATTGTTGAATTCCTACTACTTTCTTTAATGACATATTGTATTGTTTGTAACTCTTCTTTTTTACTAGTTTATA
>NW_004525021.1:60347-61260 GCF_000260255.1 Octodon degus
TTTTTTAATCTCTGTAGTCTGCTTCAGCAGATATTGCCAAGTTTGATTTTTGCTTTGGAAAATATACTTGTCTATAACTTTTGCTGCACACGCCCTAACATGAAAGTTGAAAAGTAGGAAGCTTTCATGGTTTACAAAATATTTATGAAGGTTACTTTTCTGGTTTAGATGATTTTGCACATGGATATAATCCCAATCAACATGGAGCTCATCTCTTAACTCCCTTGTTTGTCTTTACATACATTAATCTTTTAAAAAACATTTTATCTGACTTTGTGGGAGTCCTCAACCATATGATTTCTTTGAATGTTTTCTGAGGTTAACCTTCTGAAGATCATTTCTAGCAATACTCAAAGAGAAAAACGGGAGTAATTATTTTGAGAATTGATTGCCAACACTCTGAACTTGGAACCAACTAACTTGGGTATTTTATTCCTAAGGAAGATGACATTAAACTCTGTTTCCAGGTTTCATTTAGTATTTGTCAACACCTCGGTAAGACACCAAGAAATACAGAGTGTCTGCTGTCCCTGACAGTAACTACACTCACAGTGACAGCATTTTAGCTCACGTTTTTATAATTTGGGGGACTTTTCTGATCACCCTTCCCCAAATTCATTAGGTTTCCATAACTTTGCAAAATCCCTCTCTCAGTTCATAAGTTATACCCATTTTCTCCTCTCATGATTACTTTTCCATTTAGTTTTTCTAAACTCAACAATGTATTTTTGAGTTTCCATGAAAGCTCATGTGTATGATGGAAAATGAATCAAGAAAAAGAATCATGCACAGGTACCGTATCCTGAAGATAAATCTCTCTGTCTGTCTGTCTGTCTGTCTGTCTGTCTGTCTGTCTCTCTCTCTCTCTCTCTCTCTCTCTCTCTCTCTCTCTCTCTCTCTGTCTCTCTCTCTC
>NW_004525021.1:61397-63931 GCF_000260255.1 Octodon degus
GATTAAATGATTAACACTGGGGAATTAAAGAGCAGATTATCTGACAGTTATTTATGTTGTTATTGTGAACACATGGTTCACGAGTACATAAATACTAACTATAGTCATCATGATGTCCTATAATCTTGTTGAATACTGTAGATTTTTCTTAAATTTTATTGTTGAATCTTTGAACTACGTCGTCAGAGACACAAGCCCTCGGCATTTTTATAACTGGATAGAATCCCAGAATGGATGCAGACACACATTCCCTTTATCTGTTCTTCTGTTGTTGAGTACACAGGTTGGTTCTATGTTGCAGATAACATAAGAAAACCTACAAGAACCTAAAAACATCAGTGCATCTTATGCACCGAAAGTACTTGCTTTGGGATAGAAACCCAGAGTGCGTTGTTAGAACTTATGACAAATCTTTACACATACACACAAGTGGGTTATTTTGTGTGTGATACTGAGGATTGAACTCAGCACCCTCAGCTTGCCAGGCAAGGGCTTATTCTACTGAGCTATCTCCCAGGCCTTGCATAAGTACTTTGAGGCACCACCATTCTGCTTTGCATAATAATTGCACTCATTTACTTTCCCATCAGTGCATGAGCTCGTTTACTGGCTATTATCTGCAATACCCGTTACTGTTTGCCTTCCTGGTAATAACCACCCTGACAGTTTTAAGGTACGATAGCTTCTTGTTTTTTTCGTATGCATTTGTTTAATGTTTAATCACGCAAAATTAATTTCTTAATATATTCTCTTAGCTAAATTTTCTTCTTGCCCAAGTAACATAATAATTTTTAAAAGCTCCCAAAGCTAAGGGAGGTCCGGTGCGCTCACCAAGGGTAGAACTCTTGGTTTGTAGTTGGCTGGCTCCAGGCAAGGCAGAGGGGCGCCTGAGAGCTGAAACAGTCCTCGGCAAAGCAGGGAGGGCAGAAGGTGGCAAGCCCGAGTAGCAAGGGACAGGCAGTGACTCTCTTTCTGCTTGCCACGTCTTATCCGGGCTGCCCTCCTTTAGGCTGGATAGCTCTCACACCCAGGACAGGGCAGCCTGAATCGAAGCATCGCACCCTGGACCAAGCTGTGCATGACCGTTAGGCCAGAAGCACGCACCTGACATCGCGCCAGCTCTGACAATCCCTGCGTACAACACCAGGCCTAGGCAGGAGGAGAAATCGAGGCACAAGCCCTGACCTATGTTCACTGGTCATTTGTGTGCTTCTCTGAGAAATACACCATCAGTTCTTTTGCCAAGTTTTAATTGAGTGAATTTCCCTCCTTCTGATCAATTTCTGTTCCTCATAGTCTTGTCATATGAACAACTTTAGGGTCTGCGAATAGTTTATTCCATTCCAAACACCAACTCCACATCACAGTTATTTTCTACCTCTGAGATCCTAGAAATAGTACCTATAGAGAACTACAACTAAAATAGTTACACACCAGCAGACAATCCGTCCCCATGTCTTCCTGGGCTTTGGCCCATTTCTCTGTGTCTGTACTCTTAGAGGTGCCAAATGAACACAGCACTAATTTGTGAGAAGCAGTCTTGTAAAACCTGTGTAATGCACTTGCTGTAACGGAAGGTGCCCCTAGTTCCAAAGAGAATTTCTTAGTACGGGCTTGGAATTGTCTGCTTTAAAGAAACTCTCCAATGACATTATTGACTCCAAATTAAGAAACACAGATTTTTAATAGCATGGGTTTAGACTTTTCTTTTCAAGACTGGTTTGAATGTAAGTACCTGCATGTAGATACTCTTTAATGCTGATACCCTGGAGCTCTGGAATTCTTTAGATATGTAAAAATGCTCCTCAAATATTCATGGGTTTTTGGTATTTAGCCAAGGATATTCTTCTTCCAAAGAGAGACATTTCCAAAAGAAGAATGCAGGTACTCAGGTGCAAATTAACCAGAAACTGAAACAAAAGCCCCAAAAATGTAGTTTGAGTTGTGGTGCCAATCACTCTGAAAGCATTATTTTGTGTCAGACAATGAACTTGTTTACCAAACTGAATGTGGTCGTTCAATAAATTTGCTTATCAAACTCAATGTGATTTCAGGGTATAAAACTCCTTCCTGCTTCCTGGGCCACCGCCTTTCAGTCCTCTCCAGCATGAGAGCAGACTGGGGGGCCCTGAGCTCAGTAATAAACGGCTTTCCAAATTCAAAAGAAAAAAATGAGGCAGCTTCTTTTCTTTAGGCACTATCTCTAATGAGAATATATTAATAAAATTTTTGTCTCTAAGCTATTCCATCATATTCCTCTCATAAAATACGGCCTTTCACATAGAACTTGTTGTGACTTTCAACTTTTCTTTTCTTTTATCTTGGTGGTACTAGGGATTGAACTCAGGACCCTGCTCTTTTCAGACAAACACTTACTCTACTGAGCTATCTCCCTGGTCCTGCAACTTGTTAAATAACATTTTGATGCATTCACTTAGAGCATTTCTGGAAAGTGGAGTGGACATATAAATCACAGAGTTATTTTCACATCTGTATAACACAAATACTTCAAACAACATGTAATATACAATAAA
>NW_004525021.1:65237-66304 GCF_000260255.1 Octodon degus
GCTCAGTTTGTGCAGCTCTCAGTCCGCACTGTGGTTCCAAGGCAAATGTGAACAGTTTATGGCAGCAAAAAATAATGAAGACCAGAGGAGCAGCAACAGCTGCAGCATCTACCAAACCCCTCTCTTCGTTCTATGCTGACTGTGAAAGCTGGAACACCACTGCAAAGATCAGGGCGCCTCCAAAGTAGCAGAAGCGAGACCACTACTTCTCCAAGGCAGCAACGGGACAACTGGGGGGAGCCTTCTTCACCTCTTTTATCTAATGGTTTTAGCTGAGTCACTCTGGTGCAGGCACCTTGTGCCCCATGATGGAATCAATCATGTTACAGGGTAGATACAATCATGCCCAGGGTGGATGACACAAAACCACAGAGCAGCTCTAGTCAAATTGACACAACGAATCAACCACCAGAATCACCATGGAGGAAAAAGCACTATTGTGGCCAATGTCCATAAAAGACAGATTGAGCAAGGAAATGTGAGGAAAAGCAAGTGCTCTCTGAAAATGAAGCCACTACTCATCTGCCAATCACAGTGTCTTTGTGAAATCAAGGAACAGAATGTGAACAAGGCATGTGCAACATGTGCAGGACCAATTACAAAAAATTGGTCATAGGATAATTGCACTTTAAATGGCTTCCTGATGTGTGAACTCAATACCAGATACTATCATACTGTGTGAACAATTTCTTGTTCTCATACACAATGAGCAAGGAACACCCTCCAGCTTTGCTGAATGATATGAACACTGAGTAACCCTGAACTATGAGTTTATCCTGATCAACAACTACTTTTCCAAAAGTACACCTCTACTGCAGCCCATGGCCCAGCAAGAAATCTGCAGTTTCAAGAATCTGCACATAAAATTACTGTTCACTAGGTACTTTTAATGTCACTGAAGAAACATCATTAACTCTGATAAAGCTCTGAAGAAAATATTTCAATGTCCTGCACTGCCCAAAGTCAAAGACCCACTTTGTGAAAGTGTCTTTATATGATACTTTAAACTTGACCTGGCGGAAACCGGGTGGCCAAATGTGTCACTAAATTTGAAGCGCAGGTAGGAG
>NW_004525021.1:74564-75450 GCF_000260255.1 Octodon degus
TTATTCTACTGAGCCATCTCCCTGGCCCCACAAATCTTTTAAACTCTTAATGATTTGAAATAAGATTAAATGCCAAATTGAAAAATAAGATTCTCTCAAATACTACAGAGTCATAAAAATAAGCACCTATGAATGCTTTCAGTAATTACATTTCCTTGTTCTTATATAGCTACACTACCACAAAAAAAAAATATTTTCTACAAAATAAACCCTTCATTGGTTGAGAAGAGCTACCCAATACTTTAGACAGCTTAATTGAGTCCCACAGGAACAAAAAATATACAATCCAAATTCTCACAATATAAGTGACTTTTCCAAGATATTGTCTCAAAATTTAAAATTAGTCTTCTGTATTTAAAACACAATCACAAAAATTTCAAAATTTTAGCCATGTACACTTTATCTTCATTTGCTTATTTATTTATTTATTTGTTTTCTATACTTAGGACAGAGTCTACAGTGTCTGACTACATAGATCAGACTCAAAGTGATCCTTCTCTTTTAAGCCCCCCAAGCACCGGGTTTACAGGTGCTCTCCACCATGCCCAGTCTGAGTACCCATCTCAGCTGGTCCTACGGGTGGGGCCTGCATAGCAAGCCAAATATCAAAGCTCGGCAGCTTTGCTCTGCCTGAGCAGGGGCTTTAGTCTGCTGAGCTATCAGGCCAGATCTATTTTTTTTATTTTTAACGGGAAAATGACAGATAATGAAATTAATTTTCAAAACACCTTAGCAAGAAAGTTACATAATCGATTCATTGCATATAGTTGTCTTAGTAACAATGAATGAAAGTAGAAGATAAAGCTATGCCTTCTTGTCTGATCAATAACAGCATAAGACATTCCTTTCAAGACCAAAGAGAGGCTAGCTATGAAACCATCTCAAC
>NW_004525021.1:77134-78417 GCF_000260255.1 Octodon degus
ATAGCTGTGTGGCTTTAGCCATCACTCCAAATAAATACAGGAAGAAATAGAGAAAGGACTTGCCTAGGTCACTTATTGGTCACTGTGAAACACCAGCGTGTATACTTCTTCTAAAGACCAATACAGACTGAGAGCACAAAAAAATTGTCACAATTAAATTCAGCTTATCCTCTGAGAAGGAGCACATGTCCTCCAGAGGAGTGGTACTATATTAAAGAAGGATAACATCAAATATGAATGTCCCATACAATTGATAGAATGTTGTTTTATTGGTTTCTTATTCTCACATTTACAGGGGAAAAATGAAATAATGCTAACCACAAATCCCTCTGACATTATAATGAATTTTTTGACTAAAAACTGTAAGTGTATTGCCACCAGTGTCAAAGGGAGCCCTTATTTAAGGTGTTCTTTCAGTGATATTCCTAGCTTTTGCTTACATCACACTGGTTAACATTTTGTAAAATCAATTTAAAATCTAGAGATGTTCTTAACCATGAACTAGTAATCTCATTGTTCCTCCATTTCATGACATCCACAGTTATCAAGTAGTCATAGTCATGACTTTTCACTCAGGACTGTATTTGAAGAGTGCATCATAAATGAAGACCAATTACATCATGCTTTCATTTAAGTTAAAAAAAATCACACCCATATAAAGCAAGAAGCGTCTCCTATTCTTTAGTCAGATTTCTACATTCTCCAAATGCATTGTTCTCATACTGGGGTTATTGTTGGGGTTTCTCATTATTGAAGATGCTGCTACCATTCCTTGGGTCTATATTGTAGTGTCATTTCGTGACTCCAAAGAGAAACCCACTGCACCATGTTTTATGTTTTCTAGGCTATGAGATGAGGAAGATAAAGACTCTGGTCAAAAGAGCAGCTCTGGGTAACTTAGATGCAGTTGTCTGAATCATTGTTATGGATTCCTAGGATACTAACATAGTCCACATGAAAAATTGAGCGTATCATACTTCTTAGGTTTTATAATCATTTTTCATGAATCTCAGACATGATTTTTCATTCAACATCTTCTTTCAGGTGTGCAGCATAAAGAAAGACCAATTCCATCATGTTTTCATTTAAGTTAAAAAAAATCACACAAAATGAAAACGCTCAGCTGACATAAAACTATTTCTTTATGGTTTGGAAAACAAATCACAGAAAACTTATTGCCAAATTGCCAAAGATCTCCACTTCTACCAAGAAGAAATGTAAACCTGGAGGCTGGCTCTTGTCACCTTCCAACCTTCCAGCCCACACTTTCCAGCGAGTCCAAT
>NW_004525021.1:85591-86016 GCF_000260255.1 Octodon degus
TCAATAATTAACACATTGCATACATTCTTCCTAGTGGGTAATTGCTGTACGTGTAGATGCAGACATGATGTCCTATTTACAAACACTATTAGAACAAATCCCTCTATCCATTAAGAGTATAACTATATATCTACCCTAATCACTTTGAATACACAGATACAAAATGGATATTCATCTATATCTTCTTTTTTTGTTTAGTTCCACTATTTGAATATTATAGGTGTGTTAACGCTGCAAAATATTCTAAAAGTGTCCAGTAGTCCGTAATACTATTGGGTCTTCTGCTTCACTCTCAATGTCAGAAATTGTTGAACTGAGTCCGCTACAGCTCAACATAACAGCATGGCTTTACTTCTTATACTTCGCTTTTATACTTTTCTGCTGGATGGTTAAGATCAAGGTAAAGCAGGACCTATGCAACAAGA
>NW_004525021.1:86116-86792 GCF_000260255.1 Octodon degus
ATATTTGGAGAACTCTTCAATCTCCTCTGTCTAGTCAGTTAGCAAGTCTTCCTGATTCTACTTCCTAGGTGCCTTTATATTGACTCTTTTTCTACCTGTTTCCTTCTACTAGGAGCGTGAGTACTTACCATCATCCTGAAACGATAACATTGATACTTTTCCCGAAAAAGTTCATGGAATTTTAAAATGATCCCACACTGGGGACATGGCTTTCAGGGGTATGAATGGCACTGCTGTTCCCACCCCTCATCAGAACTCTATACATTCCACTCTTTCTGCAGACAGTCTATGACAACAGTGCATTTGTGTGCCACAACAGCCCAAACATAATCTTTAGAAACTCATCAAAATTGCCCAGATTACTATTTGTGGTCATTTAGATAGCATCTGTCAAAACCTATCCCAACTGACTGAGCACCAAAGTAGAATTCCTCTTGGTAGCCACTTCTCCCCAGAATTCTATCTCAGTTCTTTATGGCCACAATTTTCTGATGGGTCGAAGTAAATGCACAAAGTTAGAATGTTTCCAGCTGCTTTCTTGTGGGAGAGATGAGAGTATCACTCTTCCTGGCTCTCTCCACCTCCAAACAACAAGAACTAATATCTCTTTTTATACTGGATACATTAGCCCTTTTTCAGTTATGTATTTCTCAAAATACAAATGCTTTCTCAAAAC
>NW_004525021.1:87229-88209 GCF_000260255.1 Octodon degus
CTTTCCCCTCCCTCTTGCTTCTGGTATAACCCTTGAGACCCTGTATTGCATGGATTGTGTCCTTCCCCCGAGATATGTAACAATGTATCTCAATTCTGCAGATCGCTCTTTGCTACCAATTTCTAAACTGTATAAATTAACAACTGAGGTTAGAACAACTCTATGATGTTCTTTTGGTAAAACTCTACAATACACAAACAAAAGTACAGTGATGGAAATCTTATTGAGAGATTGTCAGGGAAAGGATCTGGGAAGAGGAGCAAGAAGAGCGGATTACCATGGAGCACACAGCGACGAGGGATAGGATCACACTGGATGATGATATTCCTTGAACAACAGGTTTATGTGCCAAGTCATATCAAATTATATACTTTATACCTAACCAGGTAACAGAGACCCATGATATTGCCATAACGCTTTGATTTCATGTACATGTACTAGAAACTGAAGAGTAAAACTGCCATTTCTAATAGCTCCCATCGGCATATACAAAAGAAAATCCAAGGTAATCTACAGAAAATTTGCTTTAACCATTCAATGACTTCAAGATGTAGGTACAAAGTCACTTTTCAAAACCAATTGGGCTAGTCAGAAACAACATAAAAGAAAAATAAAGTTATGAAACACCATTCATTGTAACTTTTGAAAGAACCAATTAGGGAAAACTCTACATAGTAAAACATAATACCCGTGGCACACAATAACACACACACACACACAAAAAGAATGTCTATATCATGAATAAGGATTGTGAAGTCGAATACTATTAGGAGGTGAAGTCTTCTTAAAAACACTGATGAATCCAATGTAATTTGAGAACTCTAGCCATATTCTGGAGAATTCCAAAGGTGCTAAATAAATAAAAATGGAATTTTGAGAAGGAGAAAACCAAAGTTAGAGAAGTATTTTCAAGCCTTTTAGTAATAAAGAAAACATCATTTGGTCATAATTACACACATACAGATCACTAGCAAAACAGA
>NW_004525021.1:88874-89357 GCF_000260255.1 Octodon degus
TAGAAATAAACCCGTGTCTACAAATAATAAAATGGAAAATACAATGTGGCATTCATTAAATGGTTAGGATGAAAGAAATAAATATTCATACATACTCAAGGCTCAAAACCATAATGCTGAAAATACTGCTGGAGAGTGGCATAGGCAGTATGAAAGCATCTCTGTTGATTGAAATCATGTCAAAGCATGCCTGTGAGTGGATCAGTTGAATCCACCTGTATTTATGGGAAGGCGTTTCGTGGGGAGAGGAAAGAAACACACAAGCCTGGAACCAAATGAAGGTTGTGTTAGTGTCACTTAAATGTTTAAGTTATTCTAAATTAGAAGTCAAGAAAGATTAGCATTTTGTTCTTCTCATCACTCATAAATGAGGGTTTTGCATATTCCTCTCATCTTCAACAATTCAAAAGTTACATAATTTTTAAACACATTAAATATTTAGAATGACTAGGGCTGGAGAGATGGCTCAGTGGTCGAAAGCAC
>NW_004525021.1:99232-105667 GCF_000260255.1 Octodon degus
AAATAAATTCTGTTATGATTTTCTTAATGATTTTGCCTTTTTTGCAACCTAGATATTGATGTATAAGGAAAAATAAATATGAGTTGAGAGATATATGATATCTTTCTGGTGGTATGAATTAAACAGTTCAATTTTATAAGTTAAGTTTTTACTTTGCCTTGATTGTGAAATCCCATGCTCAGTTTTATTCATTACACAAACTTAATAAGAGGTTCTTTCCATGCTACCTTTTCAAATTTACAAATATTTTCATTCTGCTATTGTCTGCTATTTCTGTTTCCCTCCACAACAAAATTATTTCTCTTATTTAACTAGATTCTCTTTAAAATAAATTTCAAAAAGGTAAGAGAAGAATAAAAAAGATGTTTAATTACAAGTCATTCCGGCCAGCTGTGTGTTACGTGTCCACGAGTTGGAGGTCCTTGTGAGAGCCCAGAGCAGGAGCTTTACAATCCTGTGAGCAAGGCCAGGACCCTGGGACAGGGTGCAATGTGAGCAGGCAGGGCCCCACTGGGCCTGGGTGCAGCAGTCCCTGGAAGTCTCAGGCTGCTCCACTCTGTGTCCCTGGACCTCACACATCATAGGCAGCGAGATGGATTTGCCAGTGCTGGCTGCCCTGAGTGAGAGGAAACTGTTAGAAAGCAATCCAGGAAGCCCAACACCAAAGTACACAAAAGTCGGAGAAAATTTACAGCATATCATCCCTGATACACGGCATGTTCCATGGCGTGAGGTGGTAGAGCATGCAAGTATGAGAACCCAACCCACTGGAGCGAGCAAGAACAAGCCATTAAGGGGCTTAACTCATCTTGGGTCACTCACAGTATCCTGGCAATGGCTCACCTGTCCTCCAATCTCCTCCAGAATTACCACATAATTGACTAGTGGCATAAAAACAATCGTCAATCTGAGGCAACCTGATGAACATACTAGCTGTGGTAACTCTCTGAAGCAAGAAAGTGGCTTCATGTACCTTCCTGAAGTATTAATAGAGGCTGGCATTTATTTCTATGATTTCAGCTGGAAGGATTATGGTGTAGCATCTGTCACTGCCATCTTAGATATGGTGAAAGTAATGACATTTACCTTACAGGAAGGAAAAGTAGCCATTCACTGTCATGCAGGGCTTGGCCAAACAGGTGATCTAACAGTGTGTTACTTAGTGTTTGCACCAAGAATGACTGCACCACAAGCAATTATATGTCTGCAGGCAAAGTGACCCCATTCCATACAAACCGGAGGGCAGCTGCTCTGTGTACGGGAATTTACTGTTTGTAAATCCTCTCCACAATACCTTCTCTTGCTGTGACCCAAAAGCACATGCTGTCACTTTGGCCAAATACATAATTCACCAGTGCCATCTACCTCATGATTTTGAGGCATAACTTCTAACATACATGCCAAAAATCATTCACCTAGTTTACAAATTGCTATTGCACTTGGCTGAGAATAGGCAGTTGTGGTAAAGGATGGATGAGAAGGGTCTGGACTCTGCTGAAATTGAAAAGAGGGTGTCTGAGATGTCAGAATGTGCCTGGATAAAGAGTTACTGAGGCACAATACTCACATAGCTGACCCATTTAATTCTACTGAAGTGGCTACAGCTGTTGAGAATCAAGATGTGATTCTTTCCAACGATCAAGAGTTTGACCCTCTTTGGAAGTGTTGAATGCCTTCAGCCCCTGAATCGTCTGAAGAGGTAACTGAGCTACAGTGACTTGGACTTGAAGAGAGCAGAGGCTCTCTTTGAGCAAGGTGGACTCCATGGACTGTCCAGGACTTCTGGGACACAAGGTCCATCAGCAGAAGCCCAGCAGCCACTGATACAACCCACTATGTCCAGCTCTGGATCTCAGTAAGGAAATGTTGGTTTGCAGTACATTTTCTTTTTGGAACCAGCTTAAGTATGGTGACTTAGCAGTACACAAAGATGCATCACCCTTTTGCCAAAGGAAGGACATTGTGAAGAAAATACAATTAAGTCGAACCTTCTCTGTGGGTGTTTTATGCTCACACAACCTCAGGGAATCCCATTACACCCACCATTACAAATGTATCCGAGAACCCATATTCCTCGCACCAGCAAGTGGCCCACTGTCAGTGTGAACCTCATGGTGGCTGAAACCTAGACTCTGGCAAGGAAGAGGGCTGGATTCACTGCACACTTCTGGACTGTGACTCCAGTCAAAGGCACATGTGCTGATTGGACCTGATATACAGGACAGCAAAGATCTCTCTGAAGCAGTGCTACACACCAATTTTCAGTCTGAACCAAGTATAGAAGCAGGGAGAATACTGGCAGCCAAAGCCCTGGCAAACTTAAATGAGTCTGTAACAAAAGAAGAAGTAAAAAAGAAGGTAGAAATGTGGTAGGTATATTAATTTGTTTTATTATATCTAAGCAAGAAATAAGTTATGACACAACCAAAATACAATACATTTTTTCAAACTTTTTTGTTACAGAATTATAAAGATATATTTATATCATAGTCTGAAAGTTGAGGTGTCTCATCTGTGACAAGAATTTTATTTTACAGAATGAAATGACACAGCATAGTTGTGTTGATTCATTTTAATCTCCTTGTGAAAGAAAGCACATGGCACTATCCTTGGTCTGAACAAGACATTGATATTGGTAGGTGATTTTGTTTTTTCTTGCTAGCTGGGCTCGTGGCTGCAACCAGCCTACAGAAGATGGCATCAGGAAGCAGCCTGAGCCATCTCTGACCCAGTGCCTGGCGCAGGGAACCTCACTGAAAAGCACTATCTGAGAAACATAAAAGATTTCCCAGAACTCCTTGGTGCTAGTGTTCAGTGAGCTCCTTCCTCTCAGCCTCCTCTCCCTCATACTTGCTGGTCTCAGTCTGAGAGGACCACCATCAGGGTTCAGCAAAGCAAATGGAAAAGACAACCAGCCATCTTGGTGATGTAACTTTTCTCTGAGAGGAGGCCTTTGAGGTCCATTTTGTGGCTTTGATTTAATGTATGAAAACAAGCCCTGAATTTAAATATTCTCTTTTTTTCTGCATTTTATTTTTGTTCTTTGACTTTAAAAAATCCAATTCTGCAAAACCCTAAAATGAACATTATTTGAATAATATGGTATCACCTATACCTTTGTTGGGCACTTACACATGCATTATTTTGTGTGATTTTCACAACAGTCCTGGGAGGCACATGATACTATTCACTTATAGATTCATTGCTCACCTTACAAGTTCAGCATTGTAGATGAGACTAAGGGTCACAGACACCAAATAACTTGCTGAAGATCACAGGGCTTGTGTCTAGCAGAGCCAGTACACATGCAGTTTTAGTTTCCATTGTTGCCTTCGGTCCTCAACTCACTGGAAAATTTCAGGAAAAATTGTAGTTAAATAATTATTTGCCCACAGAGTGGTTTTTTTTTTAGTTTAGTTTACTTTCTCTGTTTTGTTGTTAGTTTTCTTTTTGTTGTTGTTTTTCATTTGTCTCCTTAGTCACACTACATTGGATCCAAAGTGACCCTGTTATATACATGACCTGTGAAGGAATACAGATGATGGGAAGTATTGACTTATTCATGAGATCATAAAGAGAAACAGTAGAGGAGAGCAGGAGGTCCTTGGCACAGGAGACAGGGTGTGGCTGCTTGGGCAGAGTGCTTCAGCTGCCATTAATGACCTTTGTGATCCCAGACACATTATTTCCTCTCTCTTGATTTTATCTGTTAGAAACCTCCCTGCAGGGCTGTAAAAGTTAAGACATAACTCATGTATTCTATTTTATGTTTTGGTGTAAGCATTTTGCATATACTGAGTGGGTGAATGAATGAATGGAAAGACTCACTGTATTTGAACTCTATGGAGTACTATGATGTCCCTGCCAGAGTCATGTGTGCAGTCTGCACAGGGCTCAGAGTTAGGGACTCTGAAGAAACCATATCAGTGTGGTGTGTGTGGAGGGACTCATAAAATATAGTGGAAAGTCTGTGATGAATCTGAGGGTTCTCTCTGAACTTTCAGCACTAACAGTAGAGTTGCCTGAAGAATCTGTGCAAGGTCTCTGGGGAGTGGTCTCAGAGCTGACTGAAGGTCTCTAAAGGCAGTGAGAGATCTCTGGGGAGTGGAAGGTCTTTGTGCCAACCGAGAAGTTTCTGTTGGGCCTGTCTATGCGTCTGTTACTGACAGAGCGAGGTCTCCATATATATCTCTATTTTGTCAGTAAGAGCTCTGAGAGGTCTCTGATTGAGGATGCTGGGGTCCTTGTGAAATTTGGTGAATTTTGGGAATGGAGATGCTGAAGCTGGAATTAAGCCTGTGTGAGAGGCAGGATAAGGCCTCACTGCCTAATGCAAACAAGTTACCTCAGTCTGGGAAAAAAACATCCTACGTGGACAATGCAGACTATTAGCCACTATGCAACCTTGTGTTTTTCAACTTTGTAAGGTATAAATAAAGACCCTGACTGTTTACTGGGGAGTCATTTTGCCTACCAGACCCTCTGGCTACCATCTAAGCCAGCTCTTGGCTTTTTGTCTATCTTTTCCTCATTCTGCCTGGGTACAACAGATCACACTAAGAGACTAAAAAGTGAGTTCTTGGGAAGATTCTGTGTGCCATGTACAGGCTGGAGTAGCAGTCAGTGGAAGAAGGGGTCTCTGTTGGAGTGAAATAAGAACTCAGAGCTATGTGAGGTCCTGTGGGAAGACTGGTAGATCTCACTGTACAACCTAAACACACACACACACACACAAACACACACACACACACACACACACACAGTGATGAGCTTTCTCTGTGAGCTGCCTCTCTAGGAGATCTGACGTACCTCTGGATGTCTGCACTGCAGGCATCATCGCCCCTTGTGGAGACTGAGAATCAGGAGAACAGAGGAGCATGCTATTTCCTTGTTTTACCTGATCCATCCAGCCTAGCCAGCTTATGAAACTACTGTTGTCAGAAGCCATGGGGCAGTATCCAGCACCTCTATATTTCAGAACACACTTTAGGACCCAGAAGCACCCAGATATAGGTACTCCTATGGTCATGGTCCCCACTGTGAACTAGGCTACTTTGTGCCAGAGGGCCCAGACCATCCTTCCAACACTGGCACCTCGCATGACTGGCTTCACTCTGGGTACCAATACAGGCATCCAGGTCCCTAGGAAAGGATTTTGCTGCAGGGCCCCATTCGGACTCCAGAGTTGAGTGCCTACTTCTGCCTCCATCTGAGGTACCATCAACTCCCACAGGTGGGGACAAGGCTCATTACCTTGTCTGGATAAGCTGTGCTTGCTGAATCACACTTGACCCCAGGTTTGAGACCTTAGGTGCTGTGCGTGTGCTACCCTATGTGCCACATAGCACAGGAAATGCTCTTGGGGAAATGGCTGCTCCTCTCCCTGCCTCTTGAGCCCTGCTGGTTTTGCATGAGGCCACGGGGCCCACAGGAAGGGAAACCCGTGGTAGAAATAGTGAGGACACACCGAGGCCTCCTGGACCATCCCTGCTCACAGACAATTGGTCAGGGCAATACCAGCCTTCAGGTGGTATAACTCTGTCCCCTGCATCTGGGATTAACAGCAGTGGGAACCAGGCAAGCCTGGCTGTGTGAACCCAGGGCAGCACCTCAACCTTTCAAGGGCCCCCCTACTATAGGCACAGTCCTGGGGCTACACATGTGTGGAAATGTTGCCAGCCTCTGAGTTCTTGTCCACTCTTTTCCACCCACTGTCAGTTCATCCTCTGTGTAGGAGGTGAACATACACAAGGATACCCAAGGTACTGATAACAAGTTGATCATCAGGAGAAAGCTCTGCTCCCTCTCAAACCTGGTCCTCTGTGAAGGAGTGAAAAATGCTTTCTCTGGAACTGGGATCTGGATCAGGTAGGGCTCTGGGGTGGGGTAAGGAGGAGCCACTTAGGCCTTGATAACACCTCCAATCAGCTGGTAGACAGCAGTAGAGCCTTGGGATCGCCCTGTGCCCTCTGTCCACTGCACCATTCACACATGCCTGGCACCACCCTTCTCCCATCTTGGCTCCAGGCTTTTGTTTTCTCCCACACCCCACTGTGTCCCCAGGGACTGAGTACTGGGCCTCACATCCTTGTTCATTGGTCAGAACACTGACTGGGACTGAGCATGGGAGATGGACCAGGACAAATCGGCCATGAGCAGGGCCTCCCTCACATGGCTGGGTTTTCTGTCCTCACTGCTGCTCTAGAGATCCAGGTGCTAGAAGGGAATTCTGAGCTTTCTGTCAAACCAGAATCAAGAAGGCTGTTTCTGTCCTTACTTTTGCTAGGTTGAGGAGGGGCTTCCTTGAGGTGGCATCTGCCATGCTTTTGGGGCTGGTCTATCTACGTGTCTCCACCGTTGCTGGAACTGTGGGGAGTTTTCAGCCTAAGATGTTTCTGTGCCTCTGGTTCCTGCAGCTGCCTTAAGGCAGAGGGA
>NW_004525021.1:105767-106984 GCF_000260255.1 Octodon degus
TTTCCTGTGTCTCTGTGTCCATTCACATAGAAGCCTAGGCCCACAGGCCCTCGGAGAACCATTGTTAGTGCTTGGGACTCATTTTGCTGGCTTATTACATTGGCCAGTACTTCCATGTAACATTTCCTCTTCAATTTCACAAAAAGATGGTCATGTGCAACTCATATATGAAGAAAGAAACTTTAAAGCTACCTTCCACAGCGAGAACATCTTTAATCAATTAAATGTCCCCTCTACTTTTAGTATCAACATTTAGTGTCATCTTCTGATCCATAAAAGCTTACACCACAAATAATTATTTGTCTCAAAGTACCTCTTGCCTCCAGATTAGCATCGAATGATTTAGCAATATTAATTGCGAGGGGCTAGCTAAATAGCTCAATGGATTAAGTGCCTACAAGCAGTTGGAGTGGCCAGTGGTTTAATCCCAAGGCCTAGAGTACCCACCCCAACCCCAGTGCTCCTTGAAATGGCAATTGAAACTGGGCATGGTGGCATACGCCTATAATCCCAGCTGTTGGGAGGCTGTAAAGAGGTGGATCACTACAAGTCTGATCTATTAGTGAGCCCCTGAACACTGTGTAGACTGTTCTCTTAAAACGCACAAAAAACAGAAAAGGCAAAATTTACAAATTGGATATTCACTGTGTCTGGCATGCACAATCATTCAGCGGTCTTACAAAACTGAAGGTACTACAGTAATGTTTGTAAAAACAATGAATTCCCTTTATAAAAAATAATAAAGAAATAAAATGTAAACATTTTATTTTCATTTTTATTAGTGCTTCTTAGTATTACAGAAGGGCATGCTTTGTTTGGTTGACTGTGTGCATTTAGCCTATCTTTATCTCTTTCAATCCCATCTACCCCTCTTCCTTTTCCTTTCACTTCCCAGTGAAGACTCCCAAGTGAAAAATTGTACTTTCTGGTTTCTTGCCACCCCTCCTTAGGAATTTGTACTTACTTTTCTTATTCACATAAGAGAAAACATGACATCTCACTATTCAGTCAGAATATTTTTACTTATCTTACTGCTTTCCTGCAGGTAGATCTATTTTTCCTAAAATTGACATGATTTTTTTCTTTACTGCTGAAAAAAAAATGAGACTTATTTTTCTAGAAAAATGTAAAAATAAAACAAGTTGATAACACAGTTTCTAATTACAATACCATCTACATTAGTCTGACACCAGTTAAATGCATCTAATCATCTACAT
>NW_004525021.1:107493-108677 GCF_000260255.1 Octodon degus
AAATAGGATAGATGTATAGCTACTTTCTCTTAATTCAATAAGAAGAAACATCTGCACTAATACTGTTTGGACAGGATATCATGTCAGCATCTTGTGCGATGAATTACTACTACAAAAACAATATGCAATGTATTAATTGTTGTAATTTTCCTACCAACCTGTTTTGAAGTTGTCACATTACAATTTTTTCTCAATAAAATTAATTTTTAAGAGAGAGAGAAAAAAAGAGATCTTTTTGCTTTCAGCCTACCAGTATTAGGATTACAGGCATGCAGCATTCCAATTTGTTTCTGGCTGGCTAAGACCAACCAGGAATCAAAGCTGGCCCACCATGTAGTGATGGTTGCTGACCCCTATTTTTTCTTTTTTTTAATGCATTTCACTCACAGCTTGGTGTGACATGGGGTGCCTGGGATCGAGGCCTGATGCCTGTGTTCCCCTAAGCAGGCACTCAGTCCACTGAGCTATCTCCTGGGGACTAAGTTAACTTTGTACGCACAGGCGTGCTGAGCCCAGCATCCTCCAGGGGGCGCCAGGTCCTCCAGCTCAGCCCTGTTGCCCATTATCTGGAGGCCAAAGAGCCCCTTCAGGTGCGGCGCCCTCATGAGTACTCACCAATAACCAGCGCCCAGCCATGGTGGCTCCTGGGTGGCTGTGGGCCACGCGCATTCTCAATTCCAGGTGCCGGCTTCCGGGTCTGCTCAACTGTGCTCTGGCTCTTCGGGAGCGGGGCTTCCAGTGCTACTCTGGATGCCTCTGTGGGCTTCTTCCTCTTGAGTTCATAGATTTCCTCACAGGCTCTACAGAAGGTGGTTGGTCACCAGCTGCCCTTTGGGCCACCGTAGGGGGAAGGGCTTCAGTGATGGAGCTCGCCCCGCCAAACTGCAGGAGGCCTTCCCAGTGCATATGCTCCCTCGCTCCCCACCTGCGCCTATGCTCCCTTCCTGTCCAGGCCCAGTACCTGTCAATTCTCTTTCATCCAATGAAACTGCCAGCAGGCCTAGTGAGATCTGCAGCCCAGCAACTGTGCTGTGCGGCTTGGCTCCTGCCTTAGTCATTCCCTGTACTTGGAGAGAGAATACTTTAGCTCGGTGAGTGGGCCTGCAGAGGACAACAACGTGACACCGATGCTGAGGTATTTTCTCTGCAAAATCAAGACCACCAGCCCCATCAGTGTGGCCGAG
>NW_004525021.1:108777-115360 GCF_000260255.1 Octodon degus
TATTATTTGTTGAAACTGTACTTTCGATTTGATTTGAAACTGTCTCATTGCTATATGTTTATCAATAAAACTTTGAAAAGAAAAAAAAACAAAATTAAGGAAGGAGGGGTTTATTTAGCCCACAGTTTGAGGCGGTATCAGTCCATAAACAGCTGGTTCCACAGCAGGTTGTCATGGCCCTGGACAACATTAAAAGTCAGCAGATTACAGCAAAAGCAACAAAAGTAAAAAGTGAGGAGAACAAACCTCTTCTGTTTCCTGCACAAGATGAGAATGTTTACAAAGCAAGGACCCTGATGAATTGTTTAGCTAAACTTCTAAATTTCTCAAGTTGAAGCAATGTATTATCCATTACATATACATCAAAAGCTAAATGCGGGGATGGGGTGAGGCTAGGGAGATAACTCCGTGGCATAAGTGCCTGCTTGGTAAGCATAAGACCCTAAGTTAAATTCCCTTGTACCAAGAAGTCCCAAAAGCTAAAAGCTATATTCATTCATATAGGCTAATATTTGCAAGTTGAATGCCCATTGTTCGGGCATTTGGTGTATTTCCCATTATTCTGAATATTGTAATAGGTTAATAATTTGAAAAAAATGTAAAATTTTACTAATTGTGTGTATTAATATGGATAATTTACTTTATACCAATTTTCTGTCAATAAAAATTTCAAATGCTAAAAAAAAAAAAAAGAAAACAGGAGTCAATGAAGGAGCTTACACCCTGGTCACCATCCACTATACTCTGTCCCTTTGAGACACCAGTGGCTCACACTAAGCACAGATCAGACAGATCCATTTCCCTATTAGGAAGAAAACCAGTTTATCAGGATCCAGTAAATACCACAGATGAATACCATGAGAAAGTCATTTTCCTCCATAATAGCCACTTATTTTCCTGGATGTGGCTTTTCCTACTGAGAACAGGAGATAGGGATTTCTCTGCTCTTCAGCCAAGATGCCTCTCCCAAGAGGACAGTTCCTCAGGCAACGACACTGGCCTTGTGCCCTCAGCATAGATGGCCCACACCCAGAGGGGCAGACTGGGATGTCTTGATGGGAACTGTGGGGTAGCGGAACCTCTGCTCCTGCTTCCCATTGCTGTGCTGTCTAGTTTTCAACGACTCTTGCTACTGGGCTTTCCTCTCCTTCATAGGGCAGGTGTGGGACATAGGGGTGGCTGCGCATTCCAGCATTCTCTTGTGCTCCAAGAAGAAGCAAGCTGGTAGATTGGGTCTTGACCCTTTTTCTCTTTGTTCTGGTTTAAATTCTGGGCACAAAAGTCATGCTGAAGCATCAATTTGGCTTTCTGAATCTGCCCAACCGCAGTCATGATCAGCTGAGCCTTGTCAGTGTTGTGGTCCACATTTGGTCTAATTTGGGTTACCCTCTGGCTCTGGGCAATTCCTGACATGCATTTTTGTGGGGGATCTTCCTATGCTTTGACTTACTATAGGACCTAGAAGAGAAATTGAGTATAGATTTATCACACAATAAAAAGCACAAGATTTACATTTATAGCTTAGAATGTGAGTCAGCCTAGTACAGTATCCTTTCCTTCCCAGGGTGCCTGGAGATCACTGCCTGAGAGCTCTGTCTGAAGCGTTTGTTAAGAGTTGAGATTGGGACTGGCGAGACAGCTCATTAGACTAAAGCACCTGCTTAGGCAGGCTCAAGGAACTAGGTTTGATCCCAGGCATGCAGTGCCAGCCCCCGGGGTCACGCAGAGAATGTGAATGAAACTCCCAGTTGTGGCTTTTGCCTGGAATCCCACTGCTTGGAAGACTGAAAACAGAAGAATCACAATTAGTCTCATCTGTATAGTGAGACCCTGTGAACTCAGTAGTAAATACATAAAGCAAACATAAAAACAAACAAAAAAGCTGAGATTTGGACTTTTTTCTCCCTGACAGTATGACAGAACCCCTCTTTAGATAGGTCTTCGAAAATTCTCTGGGCGAACAAAGAGTTAACCAAATCAGGCCCTACATCAATGAAAAAAGGTGGAAGGTAAGAGAAACACCCTCCCATGTCATTGTGTCATTCCCACGCATGGGAAGTTCACTTTGGAACTCTCTGGAAAACTAACTTCAGCCTCCAAGCTACTTATGGAAAACAAGTAATTGACTGGCAACCACTTTCTCTCTAAGAGGGGCCAGAGAGTAATATCCTCATGTGGGCTTTTTGCAACACTTGGAGGCCCTCAATATTTATCAGTCCAAACACTAGAATCCATCTTGCCCTGGGGATCCCTTCAGAATAACACATGCTATTCTACCCTGAGTTCAGGACTCCATTCCCTTGCTTGCTGTCATGGGCAAAGAGATGGAAAAAGAGAGCATACGTAGTGAGCTATACAGTGGGTCGCATGTTTCATCAGCCCTCTTGAAGAAAAAGGAACAGTAAAAGTGAGCAGGAGCCCTCTGGCAATCTCACCATTGGCTGTCTGCTTCTACTTGCAAAAATAGTTCAAGGATGCTATGTTCCATTTGATTCATGGTGCCATGCCGGGACTAAGGGTGCTCGGATCAGAGGTGAGTTCTACCTATCCATCCAGAATATAAAACAGAAGAGACAGAAAATGGTTTGCTGTGTGTTGCTTGTAGTTTATTGCCTTTTGCCTTTTCCCTAGCAAGAATGTTGGTCCACTCTAAGGCCCTCAGCCATGCCCTACTGCCAGACAGAAAGTCAGCTATGAACTCAAAACTCTACAAACCATGAGGTAAATAAACCTTCCCTATTATACTTTTGAGTGTTGTTTATATTTTCTAAGCAATGAATAAAATGTCTAAAGCCAGCCTGTCTGAAAAAACTTCTCCTTTCAGCGCCTATAGACCATTCTGCCACTCCTTCCTTCATGTTTATTGAAAATGGCTCTTCTACCCATAGCAAAAAAGATGTCTGAAATTCTACAAACATAAGTCAGATGTTCTTAATTATATGCATTTTCCAAGTTCCTTTAGCACTGAGTTGTTCAAGCAATAACAGCTTCAATCGAATAATACTTATTTTCTTTGGCATGCTTTTCCTCTCCTTTCAATTGTCAGGAGAGAAAGTTGAACTTTTACAGTGTGAGTTGGTATCACCAAAGGCCAATGAGTTTGAAAGCTGTCATCATGAACCAGGATGGAATTCCCTAAAGACAGCTAGCAGCAGAGAGCACTAAAAAACAACAGACTTTGCCAGGAGCCATCGTAAGATCTGCCAATAATTTACTCCGGCTGAAAGGCAGGCAGCAAACTTTAAAAGAACATGTCAGGAAGTCAAAATACAAGATTGTTTGCCCTAAGAAGACATACAAGCCAAATGATGATAACTTTGTGAGCTAAACAGGAGCTTTCAGTGGAATGGTTAATATTTTAGAAGACAAGTCTGCATTGAGAATATCCTGAAGAAAGTTAGAGAAAGTTAATAGGGATTATCATTAACATGCCCTACCATTCTTTTCTGTCATTTGCATCATTGCTGCGAAACCGTGCAGGCCAGGGATAGTAAGACAAGAGATACACCCAGGACACCCATCATCTGATTTATGCATTTTAACTTGTTTTCTGACACAAAATATCTTGGAAGTTGGCTCTTTAGGTAAGATCTCACAAAAGAGGCAATAGCAGAAGTCTCAGTAGGAAAATGATATTGCTTCAGGGTGGCGTGTGCAGCTTGTGGGTATAATGTGAAGGGGCCCCAGTTCAGAGAAGTCAAGAATGGAACAGCCAGATAGCTCAGTGGATTAAAGTGCAGGTTTACGCAGACAAGGGGGCTTGGGGTTTGATCCCTGGCCTGCTGTGCCAGCTCTACCCTCAGGATGCACTGAGACAGTGAATGACCATGAGCAAGATGGTACACCCCTGAAATCCCAGAACTTGAGATGCTGAAAACAGGAGAATCACCAACAGTCTGATCTATATAATGAGACCCTGTAGACCTCATTGATCCTGTCCAAAATACAAACAAAAAAATCAAAAGAAATGAGAAAAATGGTAACTCTGCTACACAGCAGTTTGAGTGGTTGTACGTGTTGGAGACACCAATTTAACAACATATGATGAAGCTGACAAAACACTTACTAACACAAATGCATCTCTGAGTACTTAGGAGGAAAAAAAGTTCTGCCAATGCACAGGAGCGACCATCTACAGGAGCTCAAATAGTTTTTTGTCTTGAATTAATACAATGCAAAAATGAAGTGTCATTAAATGGTTAAGATTAAGGAAATAGTATTCATATATGTATATACATATACATATGGGGTTCAAGCATAGAATGCAGAGAAAACTGTTGGAGAGTGGCAGGGCAGTATGAAAGCATCTATGTTGATTGAAATCATGTCAAACCTCACCTGAGAACTGATTCGTTGACTCCACCTGTGCTTTGGAAAGCCCTCTCGTGGGGAGAGGAAGAAGCACCTGGGCCTGGAAGCGAATTAAGGTTACTTCACGAGGTGCTCTTAAATTGGTGTCTCCAGCACATTAAGTGTGTAATTTATTCTGAAGTAAAACTGATGAAAGGTTAGCCTTTTCTTATTCTAATTCCTCATAATTGAATGTTTTGTAAATGTCTATCATCTTCAACATTTGAAAACTGAAGTAATTTTTAAACATATTAAATATTTAGAATAACTAAAAATGAATAACTTTCATTTAATGTCCCATATTGAGCTTCCTTTAAGATCAAATTAGGATGGTCAAACAGCTCAGCAGATTAAAGTTCCTGCTCAGTCAGACAGAGGGGCCAGGAGTTCCACCCCTGGACTGCCACTTCAGCCCAGCTCCCGGGGTGTGCTGAGATGGCCACTGAAACTGGACATGGTGTCACATGCCTGTAATCCCAGCATGTGGAAGGCAGTTACAGGAGGATCACAACTAGGCCAATCTACATGGTGAAACCTTGTATACTGTGCACACCTTGTCCTAAAATACAAAACAGAAAAAAAAGCTCAAATTATTGTTTCTGTGAAAAATTCAGCATTGAATTGTCTACAAATGGAATACATGAATTTGATGTTGATTTTCAAATCTCTTAAATTTTCAGATTTTAATAAATTTCATTTAAAGGCCAGGTACTGTATGACTGAATAAATCTTCCTTTCCTTTTCTTTTTTTTTAATGGTTTTTCCCCTAAGCATATCTGTGAAACAAACCCACCAAAGTTGTTGATGCCACTGCTTTTTTGAGTCCTTCTTTATGTGGTCAATTTGACTAGTCACGCGGTAGCCATGGCACAGAGGCTCTTTGAGAACACTTATTACTGCCTGTGACTCATTCTGCTTGCTCAGTGCCTCGGCCTGTACTTACATGCTACCATTTAGCCTTCAAGTTCACACAAACATGGGCCTTGGGATTCATATATGAAGAAAGGAACTTTTACAACTATTTTCAGTAGTAAGAGCATCTTTAATCAATCAATTAAATGTCCCCTCCATTTTTATTGCAAGCATTTAGTGCCTTCCTCTGATGAATAGCTCATATCACTAATAATTATTTGTCTCGAAGTATCACTTACCTCTAAATAAATTTGGAATGACTTTGCGATATTAATTTCAAGGGGATATTCCGTGCGGCAGGCATGCATAATCATCCAAAGTTCTTCCAAAAGGGAAGGCACTTTAGCAATGATTCTGACATAAAAACAATGAAGTACCATTATGAAGAAATAAAATGTTAGCATACTTTGTTTATTTATAGCAGTGCTTGTTAGTATTACAGAATGCTAGTGTTTGACTTGAATACTTGTGTGTCCATTTCACCTATGTTCATCTCTTTCAATCCCTCCTACCCCTCCCCCTTTTTCTTTTCCAATCCAGTGAAGCCTGAGTCTCCCAATTGTACTTTCTGGTTTCTTGCCATCGCTCTTTATAAGTTTGTATTTGCTTTTATTTTCAAATAAGAAATAATGTTATTTCACTTTTCAGTCTTAATGTTTTTACTCACCTCGATGCATTCTAGCAGGTCCAGTTTAGCTAAAACTGATGTGTTTTCATTCTTTACTGCTACATGATAAAAAAAATTCAGAAAATACTCTTCTAAACAAAATTCAGTAACACAATTTCTAATTAACCTTACTCCACACTAATTTCATAGCAGTTCAATGTATATACTCGTCTGACCTGGAAGTCCTTGGGTTGTTCTGAGAGTCACAATGGAAAGTAGAGAAAAAGGCTGGCCTTGGCCAGCGCTGAGGTGAGACTTCAGCAGCAGAGCCACAGAAGTCAGGCAGCAGAACTAATGTCACTTTTATTTTTTAACTTTCTTTTAATGTGTGTTCTATGTCAGTATTATTTTTGTTAATCTTACTAGGTTTAATTAGCATATTAGTATTTATCATAAATAGTATTTATCAGGAAAACAGTGATTGAGATTCAGCGAGGTGGCATGTGCCTATAATCCCAGCACTTGTAATGGGCTCGAGGACTCCAGCTGGACTTGGGGAGGATATTGCCAGGGGCTCTAGGTCTTCAGCTGACTAGTGCAAGACATTGCTGTATACAGTCCCTCACCTAGATGCTTTGGGTCTCTAACACATGGAGAGATCTCTTGAACTCCCTTGAATTTGACTTTTTTGGTGAATATTACAAAATAATCCTG
>NW_004525021.1:115825-125643 GCF_000260255.1 Octodon degus
TCAGGTAAGGTGAGTTGTTTCTTTGTCTCCCCACTGAGGTCAATGCCACACAAAGTTTAGGGAAGAAAATGAGATTCATAATGGCAGTCAGATAGGAAGTTTAAATTATTTGTGATTCTTCAGTAACATAGTTTCCTGTGCATAATCAACCATCTGGTAATACTCCTTGATAATGAATGTGTGGGGCCCTGTCCTGTGTTAATGGTTGGTTTGATTCCTCCTGAAAACTGCCCCATGGAAGGGGTCTTAAGTATTTTCTCTGTAGGAGGGAGCCACAGTTAGGGTGCATTGCTATAGAAAACATCCCATCCAGCTTTGACAGATAAGTGAAGTCATAGAGGAAGTCAAAATCAGGAGAGAAAAAGTGTACACATCACTTACTATAATAGGCTGTGATGTGACTTCATTCTGGACTACACTTAAAATCCACACAACCAAGTTCTAAACCTTGTATTACTTAAAACTGAATCATGAATCAATTGGAGAGAGTGTACTTTTATAACACAATCTGTTTCTGGAAGCCCATTACCCTGTGAATTCCTAAGTGGATTAATCACAGTGTAGTCACCAATTCCCTCCCTTCTCAGTTTTTATTCTTTTTTTTATTTTAAGGGTGTTCAGTGTGTTCAGGGTTTCACTGCATACACACATCAGACTTGCAGTGATCCCCACTTACAACCTCCCAAGAACTGTGATTACAGGCATCTGCCATCACGACCAATCTCAGTTCTTATTCTGAGGCTGTGAAGAAGGAAGTGACAGAACATATATGTAGTTGAGAATGGCAAGATATATGTTATTAGGATGAACAAAGGGACAGAGAGAGAGAGAGAGAGAGAGAGAGAGAGAGAGAGAGAGAGAGAGACTGATAAGGGGAGGGAGAGGGAAAAGGAGACAGAGAAGGAGATGGAGGTGGAGACAGAGACAGAACACATATTGTCAAATATATCATCTCCAATATAGCAAGTTGTTTTTAGTCATAAATGAATTTAGATTATGTACTAGGGCACTCAATCTTGTGTGCCTGCTCCAGACCTGGGGAATCTAAGAGGATTTATTAGCCCTGGGTTGAGCTCAGACTCCTAGAAACCAGAACCTCCAGGTACCTGTGGCTTACACAGTCCTTAGAAGGTTCCTGCTCCATGGAGAAGCAAGACTCTCTCTTGAATTTAGGATTTGTGTAGAGGAAATTCTACATCTCCCTTGTTGTTTGAGCTCAGTTTCATGAAAGGCATATTTCAACTCAGAAAGTTCAATTCACACTCCACTATTGTTACATATGTTGAGACTTTGAAGAATATATTTGTCCTTCTTAGACAAGTATGAGATTTCCTTTCAAAACATGTAGAACATTAAGGGAAGTATTAAAAGTTGCCATGATCATTTTTCCAAAAGCTTTTGCCACCTACAGTGCAATCTGTGTGGCAGATTTCTACCTCCATCACAGCACTTACATCACATGGGCTGTGTTACAGCTGGATTCCTGTCTATGAATAAAAGCACGTGATGTTCTCTCATTTCCTTTCTCTTTCCCATATATCTCCGTGCTGTTTTGATTTTTGGGTCCCCAAGTTTTCAGGAAGGTGTACCCTGGACAGGTGTCTATTTCCAATTTTTCCAAAGTATTGACCACCATTATGGGAGAGTTCATATTAAAATCTCTTCCATTCTCATGAGGATCAACATTCAGAAGTGTAAATGTGAATAAAATAGTTGCACACATATTTACATGCTACAAAGAATATCTTCTAAAGCACTATTCCACACAAATGGTCATTGTGGAGTCCTTGTCTATGTGTACCTATCTCCCCGTTACTACAGCAAATTACATGATTCCAATGATGGCCTATGCCATCATTGATCTTTTGTACCCATATATACATATTTGCTACATTATAGGTGAGTTTTCTCTTTTTGTCTCTCTGTATGTGAAATTTTCCTTTCTTTCTAACATATATTTGTCATTTGCTTTCCATGTACAGAAATTCACTGTTGAAAGGCAGTGTTCTTAAATTTGAGCTTTTCTTAATTTTATTAGTGTTCTCAAGCATTTTTTTTATATTTTTTTAAAACCATGTTATTTTGAATATTTATTTATTTATTTTGTGTGTGTGTGGCCAGCTCAGCCCACCAGGGGGCGGGGCTGGCTGGCTGGCATGTGGTGCTGGGGCTTGAACCACGGTCCCTGTGCTTTGTTTAGCTTAGCTTGTTCTAAGTAGGTGCTTTAGACCACTGTGCCATCTCACCAGCCCAAGCATTTTATAAATCAGTTATTATATCATTTGTTTATATTTTCTGTTGTGTTAATTTTATGACACCATGACAAAAATGTAGACTTCTTATTCTTTCATTTTATTGAATCTTTTTAATACAGAAGTATTCAACCTCTGTTGTGCACTAAATAGCTAGATTTCGCAGACGATGTCAGCAGTAAGTAGAGTAACATACTTGGTGATTGAGAACATGAGAAGGATAGGTGGCCGGTGGACATACAACCTTTACACATCATGAAATACATGAAAACTTCCACCAGGTATCAGTCAAAGTGACCTGACAGGGAGCCCAGGATGTTGAGTGAGAAAAGCAGGTGCCTCAGAGAAGACTTCTAGTTTATTGGAAGTGCTGTCCAGTCACATCTCCTGAATCACCTAGAGAAATAGGCCCTGTTATCATCCAGCCTTGGGTCATGGTACTGAGGTTTGGGAATTGTGGCTAATGGCCTTGAGGTTAGGTATAAACATCAATGTCGATCCAGAATTTCAGCCTTGATGTCTCTGGAGATTTCCTCCAGGACAAGACAACACAGGGTTGATCCAACTGATTATGGGTCATAAAGAACTGAGGACAGCTAGAGAGTGGATATCTGATGAGAGTTCTGTGGGTGATCAGCGAGAGTATGTGGTGAGAAAGGATCAGAAAGCACCTGAATACATTTCAGAAATTTGCTCATGGTGATAACTAAAAGGAAAATGAAGTGTTTCTTTCCCAAATAAATTCTCATGTGTCCTGTACTATTGGCAAATGCTGCTTGAGAAATGCTCACTAGAACATTTGTGCGTACAGAAATGAGGGGGAGTGGGTTGATTATTGAAGATGAGTTAGTAGTGATGAAGGACAGTGAAAAGTATATCTTTCTCCAAATTTCTTAGTTTCACTCATGAGTCAGGCATAATGTCTCAAACATTACCTTTGATGCAATGAGGTACATGTCTACACAGTTGTCAGAGGATCACACAAGCACCAGTAATGTGCTGTGTGTCACAGCACTGAGTGATAAAGGCCTCAAGTTGCCTGAGAAGGAATCATTTTGTACCTTACTCTAATAACCAGCAGCACTTTCGAACTAGGGGGAAAGGCACAGGTGACAAAATTTGGGAAGCCTGTACTGTACATCATCCTGAGTCCCCATGCTAGACTTTATCTGCTGGGGTCCTTATGTTCTGTGAACTGTTGCTTGGGACTTGGCATGATTTGGAATGAAGCAGTTGTTTCTCTTCCAGGTGGTCTTGGACAGTATACTTCCAGGAGGTAAAAAAGAAAATAAAAGTATTTTATATTGTAGTGATATGAGTCAGATGGAAGTTTACTGTCCAGAGGGAGCAAGACACAAAGAACAGAGCCTAAGGAAACTGGTTTCTTATTACTCCAGCAAGCAGAGACAAGGTAGTAGCAGATCCCTGGAGGCAGAGCTCTGTCTGTTCTTTGTTCCTTTGCCTGGGAAGATACCAACTAGTGACAGGTAAACTAGCTGGTGAATGCCTTAAGGCAATGTAGATAGTAGATTGCTTACACCAAATTACTTATGCATATTCCTTAGCTGTTTGTAGCCCTCAATCAAGGTGCAAAGTTTCCCTGGCTGTAGGCTCACTAGAGAGAGACTAACCTCAGGCAGATCTCTGAAGCTATATTCTGTAGGTCTTCTCCTTTCCTTGGGTACCAACTCATAACCTAAAACAGTACATGACCTTCTACTTGTTAATGTGCTGAAATGTATAAGAGATGAACCACATCTACTGAGTTACATGGAATAAGACCAATTATTTCTGAAATCGTAGAGCTCATTTTTAATACATTCTTTTCTCTGTCCAATTTCATTTATACTTATCATGTAAATATATCTGTTTATAGGAAAATAAACATATATAAAATATATTCCTATACCTACAAACAAATAAAGATATATGTATAATAAATACATATCTGCCAATATATAAGTGTTGCAGGCAGCCAAATTAGCTAGAAATATTATAGGTAGTCAGGCAAAGCTATGCCCTAGAAGGAGATAACACAGAAGACAAGATACCTTACAACTGGGGGAGGGATGGGTGACATCTTAGGCCAGATCTAAAGGCAAAGATCAAACAAATGCTCACCTCCCTAAAGACTGACATTTGAGATTTATCACCACCCTGAGAGAGACAGAAGAATCATTAATCTACTACTGGATGGCTACCTCATAAAGTGCTGTTCTACATTCATATCCCTTCATGATTTGACTCCTTTCCCCATTTGGTCCTGCACTTAATCAATTTTACCTGAGCAAAGGTACTTGTAAACCCATTGCTTGACCATAGTTTTGTCCCACCTCTTGTCCACCTAAGCAAATTACCATTTTCTCCACCTTAGCACCACATGGTTTTACACTATAAAAGTCCATGGAAGAGAGAGCTTCCGGGGGACTACCTGCTCAGGTCCCCCTCCTGTCCAGCTCTCAGACAGGAGCTTTCTGTCCCACAATAAATATATCCTGCTCAGAACCTCTTTTTGTTCCTAAAACTTATTCTTCAGTTTTAGAGAACGTGAACTCATCCAGGTCAGGTTGGGAGATCATTTTTCCCTGTGTCATTTGGAAGTTCCCTGTATCATAAGCGTAAATAGCTGATAAGCTCTTACTCTCATTATTTTTAATTGTCACAATTGGTTTTCGGGCTTGTTTCAAAAATGAAACTTTCGTGTATGTTTGTCTGCACTTCATGATTTTTTACCTTGATCATTATCATTTTGAGCTGACTTGGCTTAAATTAGAAAATTGAGACTGGCTAGACGTAGCAGAATGATTGAGTGATATTATAATTCATGCCTTTCTAACTAGCAATCATGGTACTATGGTTACCTCCAGGTTCCACACTGAATGACTTAAATGAAAAGTGCACTGGGGTGCTCTGAACTATTTCAACAAAGGGACTTGACTTAAGGGTCACTTGTTTCTAAAATCTGAGAATAGCTCGATTCCAATCTTATATCACCTTTTTTTTTTGTATTTTAGGGAAGGGTCTACAGGATGTTCAGAGTATCACTACTAGATCAGACACATAGTGTTCTGCATGTTTGGAGTCTGCCAAGATCTGGGATTACAGACCTGTGCCACCACAGGCACTGTCAATTGTCATGTCTCCCTGCCCTGGGGGTGGGGAAGCCATGGTAGGCCCAGGGATCAAATCCTTGGACGCTGTGCCTGCTTCCATGTTCTTTAATACACTGAGCAAGTTGGCCAGCTCTTATTCCAGACCGTTGAAAAATTTCCAGTTAATCACTAATGATAAAAACTACCATGTAGTAAGTGGCTTTTTCGTTGCTGGTTTGTGTTTTTCTGTAGAAAAGTACTTAAGTTTTATACTGAATGCATTTTCTTAATTCTCAAAACACTCCTCTAGAGTTGTACAATACTTTAACTTCCTATTAGCTATGATGTCAAGGAACTCAATTAAGTCATTTGTACTTGTGACCATAACCTCACCTGAAGTTTCGCTCCTGGCCCTCAAGTGAATACTTTATAGCCTTCATCATGGTGTGTTCCTCCTCTCCTCCATGGACCATGTATTGAGATGAGCTGCACATGTGACAGGGTGGAAAATGCATGACTTCTTAGCAACACACATGGGATACAGTCGATGTCTATTAATGATCTGCTGAAGGAAAGTGGGTGACAGATTCATTTGTGAAGAATGCCAAACAAGAAGTACTACACAGAACTCAGGTTAAGATCCCATGACCCAGGTGAGGAACATCTGCACAGGGATTCATTTTACAGGCACAAGATCATTACTGGTTTCTGATCCTTATCATGTAAATATGAGCACGAAGGTGAGTATTAGATCTGCTGTGCTGATCTTTGCTCTGTAAGCAGTATCAACATCTGCTATAGCAGACAAGAGGGGTGGATAACCCTTGTGTGACAAGGGCAAGGACTTACAACACATTTCCTGAAACCCCTTTGTAGCCACTGGCCACATAATTCTTGAGTTCTGACTCTATGAAGACAGCATGAAGGACTGAGGAGAGAGCTTCATTGAATAGTTGCCAGCCTGATGAATGCAAGGTCCTGAGCTCACAGCCTAGTAAGGAAAACAAAAATCAAGACAGACCATGTCACGTGGAAATTTCTGAGTCTTGGACTTGGGACCCACTGGATAGCCACTGCAACTCACTGTTATTGTCATTGACAAGGATTTGATGAAAAATATTAAGAAATCTCAAAGGGTGACAAGTACATTGGCTAGTAACATCACAGCCACAAAAAGAAACAACAACAACGAAAAACAACTGTGGAATGTTCCTCAATCAAGGCACATCTCAGGGAATCTGGAATAGCAGTTTCTTCAACTTCGGTAGTGTCCTCTTTTCTACAATGTCCAACTTCCTACATATGTTTATAGACATAACCTAGAAAGTCTCAGATGCTTATAAATCACCAACTCAACCTTATATGTAAGTGTGTGATGTTTGGGGTATTGTTTCAGCTAGAAATGGAAAATCTCAGAGCCATCGGAACATATATTTTAAAGACATATTGATGTTTGGTTTCCAATGGTTTTTAATAAAATGCATGACATCAGGCAAATTACTGCTTTCTTTGCCCTCAATTTGACAGTTTGCAAAATAACCATAGAAATAAATGCTTTTCCTCTTCTGTACTTGTTTAAACATTGAGTATAATTCACATTTTACATACAAGAAATTCACATTAATATTTGGTATTTTGATAACATTCTGTGAATATCATTTATTATTACTGGAGACATGTTGGGAACATTGAAATTATACCAATTATCCCAAATGTCCACCACTGCACTCATCTATTAAAAATGAAACTGATATCTAAAAATGAGATTTCTTTTTCAACTTACGAATTTGGTAGAGTTTCCATACACAACTTGGACTAGCAGTCATCCTCCTGTTTTCAGCCTCCACAGGGTTAGGCTCTAGGGGTGCACAACCTTGCCCAGATTGGTCTCCAGTTGAGTGTGCCCTAGGTGTGCGACCAATGCAGCATGTGTGACCAGGGATGCAACCTTGGTCCCTGGGATGCTACACTGGTCGCTGAGCTTGCCAAAGCAGGGGATTAATTCACTGTAATATCTAGCAGGCGTAAAATGAGAAGATTCTAAGGAAATCAAGCCAAAGCTGGTGATTTGAGTTGCAGGTTAAGTCCTGTGCTTGGTGATCCTGGTTGAGGTGGTACAGGCTGCTCTTTGGCTTTGGGTGTGGTGGATAATGTCACTTCAGTGCAAGTCATCAAAAATCAATGGTGTTACCTAGCATGGTGTGTCCTGTGTTGTCACACATGCAGCTGAAACTCATAACCCAATTTTCCTAGGTATGGTGCACCTATAGCCCACCAGCACCTCGGCCTAATACACCTCCCACCTGCTGTAGCTCAAGAGTACCCTCCCAGGTGCCCAGGGTGTCTTCTGTTTGTGCAGAGGTCCCGTTTGCTATGATGGGACAAGTGCCTGACAGAGGCACAGGAGCTGTGTCTCCATCATATCCATTCCCCAGCACTATCTGCTGAGGTTCTGCCATGGTCTGCTGAGAACAGAGCTCAAATTTCTGAAGGCCGTGTATGTATTGTTGCTGTCTTTTCTTATTGCATAAGTGTTTCTCAACTCGGGGGCTATACCTGCAACTTCAAGCTGCTCCAACATGCAGGTTGGGTTTCCCCTATAAGCTCCATTCCTCTTAGGACTCTATAGCTCCTCCAGCCGGCCAGGTCCTCACAGCGATGCTATGCACATCTCCTGCTCCTGATCAGGGCCTGAGAGACCACGGGCCAGGTCACCTTGGAAACTTTTGCTGTACCTACCCTATGGGAGCCTTCCTTCTATTGAGCTGTGCTCCATTTTTAATAGTAGACATAATGAAGACATCAGTACTATTCTTTGGACTCACTGGCAATTTATGTATTTAGTTTCCAAAAACAGAAGCAGGGGTACATACAACAATATGGTATAATACAACATATGGTACAGATTATCAAAACAAGAATAACTGATTAACAATCATTGCCATATTATCTATTTTTATTGTCAAATCTATTGGTGAGATTCGCAGATATACAAGATAGGACATATGCTTGAGTAGTATTGCTTGCTTTCAAGAAAGATTAAATATTTTTCTTGTCTCTTTTTTAATCCAAAACATTTTTATTAAAAATATTAATTGCACATATTAACGGAATTAGTGTGTCATTTTAGTATATGTACTGATATACAACACTCACTGATCACATTCACTTTCCTTTCATGGACCTGCTCCCTTCTCAACCTATAATAATCGCTCTCCTATATTCAAGTTCATTTTTCTTAAACTTCTATAAGAGAGCATATTTTGAGTACCTCAAATCAAACTCAGGACCTTGCTCCTGCCAGGAAGGTGATGTGCAGCTGAGCTATATTCCCAGCTTAAACTTCTCTATGAAAGACAATACTTAGTATTTGTCTTTTGGCATTTTCCTTCTTTGAAGCAACATAATAACACCCAGACCCATCCTTGCTGCAAACAACATGGCTCAAATTTTATGGCAGAATAGTGAATAAATCCTTCATTTTTTTCTATTCCTCAACTGAGTGGCACCAATTAGACCTAATGTTTTAGCTATTGTGGATAGTGTGCTCACTATATCTCCTTTGGCTATATACCTAAAAGTAGGATTTTTGGATCAAAAGGCAGAAATTCGTGAGTGAAGCTGTCTGTGCCTCGGGTATCCACGAGAAACCACTGTTGGTTCTGAGTTTGGCAGGGCCCCATGAGAAATATGTACAGCTCCGAGAGCTGTTACCATGGCGAAATGACCATGGCCTGTGATAGTACAGTTTTCTCCCTTGTTTCCCGTGAAGCCACCAAGACATGCTGGCTGTTTTGCTAATAGATTAGATATTCTTGATGTCCCAGAGTCTACCTTCCCCTTAAACTATCCATGAATTTATTCATAGGCTGATTTTATAAACAAATGTGCTGCAGGTACTGGGTAGTAGTTTGCTTTCCCCATCAGGAAATAAGGCTCCACCTGACTGCAGCTTTTGTATATCTATTCCTGTCTTTCTTGTTCCCCACCACAATCCCTCCAAAGTTTCAAAGGTTTGGGCTGGTGAGATGGCTCAGTGGTCTAAAGTACCTACTTAGAACAAGCTTAGCAAAGCACAGGGATCGCGGTTCAATCCCCCAGCACCACATGCTAGCCAGCCCTGCATCCTGGTGGACTGAGCTAGCCACACACACACACACACACACACACACACACACACACACACACACACTAAATAATAAAAATAAATTTTAAAAAATGTTTCAAAGGCTATGCAGGACAGTGTGCTGACTGCATCACCTTTGTCTTTATACCCCAAAGTGGGATACTGAATCACATTGTAGACCTACTTTGAGATTCATGTGGAACCACCATACTGCACTGAACAGCAGCTACAATAATTCATAGTTCTACCAATGCTATATGAGAGGTCTCCTTTTTCCAAATTCTTACTAGTATGTCTCTCTCTCTCTCTCTCTCTCTCTCTCTCTCTCTCTCTCTCTCTCTCTCTCTC
>NW_004525021.1:125743-141204 GCF_000260255.1 Octodon degus
TCTCTCTCTCTCTCTCTCTCCCTCTCTCTCGCTTTCTCTCATTCTCTCTCCCTCCTTCCCTCCCCCACCTCTTCCCCTTCCTCTTCCCCTCCCCATCCTTACCTCCACCTCTCTCCTTTCTTTCATTCTTTCTTTCTTTGAGACAGGGCCTCATCATGAAGTTGAACTTGCTTATGTAGCCCAGGCTGATGTTTAAGTCATAGCAATCCTCACTCCTGACTTTTCTGAGTTCTGGGATTGCAGGCATGGACACCACTATGCATGCTTATTCCTAGCATTTTTTAAAGAAATAATTATAGCCATTTTAGGTAAGGTGATATGGTAACTCATTGTGCTTTTGTTTGGACTTTTCATGATACTAATGCAAATATGATAAAATTGAAAATATCAGTATTGTGGGACTGGGGAGATGGCTCAGTGGAATAAGCAGTTCCCGGGCAAGTGCAAGGGCCTGAGTTCAATCTCTGGTACTGCCAAAAAAGCAAAACAAAACAAAACAAGAAACCCGATTGTTTTCTGAAAAATAACAGATTAGTTTATGAAAGCATATGAGGGTATGTGTGTGGATATGCATATGGTAGTCCTTAAGACCACTTTGTGTACTTTAAGAATTATAAATGCTACACATTTATAAAACTATCACTGAAGTTTTGGCACAAGCCAGACCTGAACTGGATAAAATGGCGAGGTTCTATCTGTGTTTCAGGAGAGAAAAAGACAAAATAGAGTATAGTCTGTTTCTGATAGGTTGGGCAGGTGGAGGCAGAAGGAGGGGTCCTGAAGTCTTAGAAGGGCACATATTTACTGTACTAGGGAGAGGGGGAGGGGAGGGCGATGGCTGAGTCACTTCTTCTTGCTCCTCCCCCACACCCAAGAACCCTTTGTGATGAGGAGGCCACAGCCCTGTGATGCAGGCCTGGAACATCTACTTATTGCCAGATAGAACTCTCAGGGATCAGTTCCCTGAGAGCAACGCTGAGATTTATGCAATGGACAATCTGCTCCTTACTCTGAAAAGCCTTAGTGCTGCATGGCTGAGCTCCACATCCACTACCTTTGTGATGGATATGTTCCTCCCCTTTGCTTGTGGACTGGGGCTTTTTCTTGTATTACTGCCCTGGCTTCAGGGTGAACCATCCTCACCAGCATCCAGGAAGAGAAACATCAGAAAGGTAAGAAACCCACAGCTCAGACCTAGCAGACAGCAATTTTCTCCCAGTTTACCACTCTTCTACATCAGGGAGACAGGCAGAAAGTGAAGAGAGGGAGCTCAGCCACACCCTAGCCTGCCTATGCCCCTGGCCTCTGAAAGCTCAGATGCAGCTATAGAAATTAAGTTGTTTTTTGAGCAGAGAATTCAAGACCCCTTATGGGGATCTCATTTTAGAAAGCTCCTGTGTGTTTCTGAAAGGACTGAAAAATACCATTATTATTAAAATGAATAAGAAGAAGGAAAAAAACCCGGCTTCATAATTCATTCATGAGTGCCATAATAGTCATGAGTTCTGAATGCTTGCATCCTGTCAGGGAGAGAGAGGAGAATCGGGCCAGGGCCTCTCACTATTTCCCTTGTCTCAGCATCCAGTGCAGATGAGGTGGACAAGCAGGAGTAGGACGACGACTGGCACTTTCAGAGATAAGGCTCAGCCTTTCAGCACCATTGTCCCAGAACTAAGGTGATTTTGCCTGTCCCTGGGGAATGTTAGCTGGAGAGTGCTGAGAGACAGTCTAGTGGCCAGGCAGGTAGCAGTTGATTGCTTCTTGAGTTCCCGGCTCAGAAGGAAGCTGTGCTGCACCATTGTAACTTATCAAAAGTAGGAGACAGTGCAGCTAGCCATAGCACAAGACAGCAAGAAGTTGGAGGTGGGCATTCAGGTGAAGCCCAGCTGTTTCCTTCGGCAGTGACTGATTCCTTCCTGAAGCAACCCCATCCTTTCCCGCACAGCACAATTCTAGAAGGATCACAGTGGGTGAAGGCTATGGAGGCACTTTATAAGGATGAAGCATTGCCCATGTGGATACCATGCAGCCAGTGCTATGCTGGGCCATAGGAACTTGACACTGATATTTGGGCTTCAGAGTGCAATGTCACAGGTCTCTCCTAAGGGGAGAGTCACTTCAGCTTCTTTCAATTTCACAACCCCTTTGCTGCCCTTAACTCTTGTAACCAGGCTCGAAATTCCCACTTGTAGACTTCCAGAAAAACCTGAAAGAGACCCAGAACCTGACTCCTGTGGCAGAAAGGTAAAGAACTCCCTTCTCTCCAGCTTCCTTCCAGTAGTGTGATGCCAGGGTCATTGAGCAGCTTCTATCTGGGGCAATCCTATACCCCTGGGACAGGGGGATGCTAAGGCCCTGGGGCAAAGAGTGGATAGAAAGAGAACAGTCAGGCCTCTGCAAAGGGCACTGGAAGAGCCCTGAACACAGGTTCCAGCCTTGCTCACCCCCAGATTCTGCCCTGGCTGCAGTTAAGCCTCTGTTCATTGCAGCCTCCCAAGGATGCTCCCTGATCAAAGTCTCCCTGCTACTGTGTGCACACAAGTCCACACCTCACAGCTCTGATGCCATCCAAGAAGCATGTGGATGTTCCAGCTCTGTCCACAGTAGACGCTGCCACCACTCCTCTCACTCAGCACCTTCTAACTCTGGCCTCCTCTCCATTATCAGGCTGGTCAGCACTCTGCTCAGATCCTGAGTGCACACCAACCTCCCTCACTGCCTCTCACCATTCAGAGCACCTGCTTGCCCTAGAAAAACATTCATGCCGGGCACTTGCACATCCTCTCCGCCTCCCATGTCCCCCCGATCCTGCCACGGCCCCACAACACTCATGGGACACCGAAGAGAAGCCAGATCAGCTGCTCCATCCTCAAAAGCTGCTATATTTTAAGATCTTGGGGATCCCCTTTGGGAGAAATGCAGCCAGTTTTTCTGGGTTCTGCCCTCCCTGCACAGCAAATCCTTGGTTGCTGCTGCCTGGAGGGCCGAGGACTGTCCTATTCCATACCTTCCCACCTTCTTATTTAACAAAATCTCAAATATCTGCATAGTTTGCATGCAGGATAAAATGTCCTTGCAGTGTTCCCAGGCTCAGGGCCCATCCTGTCTGGGACCCTGATCTCCACCCCAGTACAAGCCCTCAACTCCGGGTCATGCCCAGACTCGGACCCACCCCCACTCCTCTTGCCAAATCCTGTCACCACTTTGTCTCACAAAAGGGTCTGTGGAGCAGCTGGTTCTATATCCCACAATAACCCACAATTTCCCACCCCAACTGAAATACAATCCCTGGAAAACCCTTGTGCAAGTAACAACTGGAGTGGGCAGGTGCTGTCCCCTCAGGAATCCAAAGGTCTCAGAAGGCTGACAGCCACTCCACTCCCAGCCTTCTCCAGCACAAGTTTGCCGCTGCCACACTTCCTCACAGTTTTCCAGTCAGCCCTGAGCTCAGGGAAATATTGGAGCAGCACATCTAAAAGTGGATCACTGAACGCCAGCAGGACCTGCTCTGCAGGATTCAGGAGTCTGCAGAACTCACACGACCTTGGTGTGACTTGGCTTCTTCTTGTCAAGCCAAGGGGAAGCCTCTGCCCTCACCTTCATCCATGTCTACAGCTGAAGTCAGCAAGCCTCAGCGCTCTACCTCATCCCTATCTATAGCTGAAAGCAGCAAAGACAACCCTGGGCCCTCTCCTTCACCTGTGTCTACCACTGAAGGTAGCAAGGACAAGCTTTTTTCCTCTTTTTCATCGGTGTCTACTGCTTAAGGCAGCAAAGACAAGCCTGGGGCCTCTCCTTCATCCCTGTCTATAGCTGAGGGTAGCAGGTATGTACAGAAGATGAGGTTCCAGCTGAGGCAGGACTTGGGCAAGAGGCTTGGGCATATTCCAGGCAAGGTCCCTAAAGATGCCTTCAGGGCCTTAGGAAGCTCCCCAAGAACAGTTCAGGGGTGATCTTGGAGGAGCCAGAGAGAATCTTGACAAGGTCCACAGAGATAGAGCATGCAAATGACTCACCAGGAAGCATGGAGCAGAAACACACTGAATTCATACTCACAGAGCATTTGGGAATGAAGACAGGACAGATCAACATGGGCCTGATTCCCCTGAGAGTGCACCAATCCTTTCTTACTGTGAATGTTGCTTTCTGCCTCTGACACCCACATGCAAACCAGAAAGTCACCATCTTCCAGGGCTCAGGAATCCCATCTTTGTCCCATCCAGAAGTTTTCCTTCTCCAAACCATGCACCCTGCAGGACCTTGAGATACACATAACAAGGTATAGGGTGAGGCACAGGTGGGGCCTCCCACTCAAGCTCCTCAAGGCCATAAACATTATTAGACCCAAAAAGGCTCCACTCTGTCACCCTTTCCACTGTTCGCCCTTCCCTCCTCATCTGGGATGTCATGGGCTGATGTGACAGTTGAGGATGCCATGTTTCTAGGGAAACTACCTCAGGCATTTCCAGAGGAGGAGGTAGAGATCAGGGAGTCTGTCACTACCCTGAGCAGTCTCTTTGTCTCCTCTCTCCTGTGTAAGAAGAATGAGCAGGCCCTGACAAGTATCCCTCTTGGAGACAGCCTGCAGTCCTCAGAGCACCCCTCCCCCAAATAGACAGGAGAGCACATGGACTTCACAGCAAATCACACACAGAATCGTGGGCAGAACCTGTGAGAGAAGGACTGTGCTACAGGTTGGCAGAGGCAGCCTCAATGTGCCCTTGCTTTCTGGAACTTGTGTGGCTCACAACACAGGAGAGCCAGGCTTGCAGGCAGACATGGTGAGCAAATTCCACCAAACAGGGGTTAACTCCCTGTAATCCTGTGAATCCTCCGGAAGTCTGTGTCTTGGATGTCCACCTTCCAGACAGATTGACATCTGCCGTGTCCACAGCTGCCCCCTGGGGAAATGTCAGTCTCACAAATCAGGTGGTCTAATAGCAGACAGAAGGAGCAGCATGAGCTGGCAGAAGCCCACGATCCCACTGCAGTAGCACACACAGCAGAGCCAAAACAATTGTTCACTCCTGCTTACAAGCAAGAGGTCAGCTGGACGATGAACCCAGGGAAACCTGAAGGCAGACCACAGTCTTGAGGACCTCAGAGCCTACTTAGAATGGGAGAAGAGAAGAAACCATTGAGTGGAACAAACTTCAACTGCCCTCACAAAACAAAAAATCAGTCCCCTCAGAAGGCTACTTGTAAAAAGTGTGAAGAAATTTCTATAGTGGGTTTCACCCTAGAAAAAAGTCAAAGGACAGAAAGACCCCCAGAATAAAGGCACCTCTGGCATTGCCCAGAGCCAGAGGATAATGCAAAACAGACCATGTGTGGACCATAACACTGACACCGCTCAACTAATCATGAGTACAGTTGGGCAGATGTTAGAAACCAAACTGATGCTTCAGCATGAATTTTGTGTCCAGAAGTTAAATGAGAACAAAGAGAAAGAAGGTCAAGACAAAATCTCTCAGGTTTCTTACATCTCAGAACACAAGTGAATGTCAGGATGTGCAGCCATCCCTATGTACCACAACTGTGCTATGAAGGAGAGGTACTCCCATGACAAAGAGTTCTTGAAAACTAGGCAGTGCAGCACTGGGCATCAGGGCCAGAGGCTCCACCACCCCTCGGTCCCCCAGAAGCTTTCCCTGGTCAGCCCCTCCAAGCTTGGGTCCCCTGGGCCCAGGGCACCAGGCCAGCATCATTGCTTGAGGCACTGTCCCCTTTGGAGAGGTGTCATGGCTGAACAGCAGAGAAATTCCTGACACATTATTCTCAGTAGGAAAAGCCATCTCCAGGAAAATAAGTGGCTATGTACAGGAAAATGACTTTCTCCGGTCACTCATTTGTGATACGTATTGCATTCTAATAAACTATTTTTCTCCTAAGAAGTAAATGGCTAGGTCTTCTCTATGCTTGGTGTGGTCTCTGGTGTCTGGAAGGGACAGAGTGTTGTGGAGGGTGACCAGGGTGCAAGCTCAACTTTCCCTGAGCTCCTTCATTGACTCTTGTTTTCATCATTACAGAAACACAAAGAAACTCTAAAAGCTAGACAAGGAACCCCAACTATACCCCACCCTGGGCTCTGGTTCAAACCCTTTCCACTGTCCCTCTACCTTAAGGCAGCTGTAGGAACCAGGGGCATAGAAACATCTTAGGCTGAAGACTCCCCACACTTTCATCAAGTGTGGGGCGATGTGGCTTCACCAGTTATAAATGGGTGGCGCTTGCTAAGACAGGGAAGCCCCTCTTGGACCTACCAATGGTCATGGCAGAGATAGCCTATGTGATTCAGTTTTGACAGAAAGCTCAGAGCCTCCTCCCAGGTCCTAGGCCTACCTTGGGCTCTAGAGCAGCAGTGAGGATAGGAAATCCCAAATGGTGTGAGGGCAGTCCTGCTCACGGCTCATTTGTCCTGGTCCATCTCACACACTCAGTCCCAGTCAGCATTTTGGGCAATGGAACAGGAATATGAGGCCCAGTAACTGACTCATTCACTGAGGATAGTATGGGATGTGGGAGACCACAAAAGGCTGGAGCCAAGACTGAAGCAGAGTAGTGCCAGCCCAGTGTGAATGCTGCAGGGGACAGTGCACTCACAAGACACCACTGCAGTCCAACAGCAGACTGGAGGTGACATGAGGGGCTAAATGGCTCCTCCTTGCACCACTCCATGGCCCGACCTGATCCAGATCCCAGATCCAGAGAAAGCACCTTTCGCTCCCACAAAGAGGCAGAGGGCTGGGTTTGAGAGAGAGCAAAGCTTGCTGCTGAGGATCAACATCTTATTAATACCTTGGGAACCCTTGGGTATGTCCACATCCTGCAGAAAGGATGAACAGACAGTGGGCAGAAAATAGAAGACAAGACCTGAGAGTCTGGCAACCTTTCACATGGGTGCACCCCAGGACTGCCTATAGATGGGGGCCTCTGAAGGGTTGCGGGTCTGCACTGTGGTCATACAGTCAGGCTTGCCTGGCTCCCAGCCATGTTTGACCCACAACCAGGAGAGTCGGTGTACATGAAGTTTGTGCCACAAAAAGGCTGGGAGTGGCCTGACCTGCTTTCTGCAATCAGGGATGGTCCAGGAGGAGTCGCTCTCTCCTCACTGTTTCTAACATGGGTTTCCCTTCCTGTAGGCCTTGGGCCTCATGCAAAACCAGCAGGGCTCAAGAGGCAGGGAGAGAAGCTCCCTCCAAGAGCATTTCCTGCACTGTGTGCCACATATGGCAGGAACAGGCACCACACCCAAGGCCTCAATCCTGTGGTCAAGTGTCCTGCAGCAAGCACACCTTATTGGGACATGCAAAGTGGACCTGCCCCTATCGGTGGGAGTGGATTGTACCTGGGGTGGAGGCAGAAGTAGGCACCCAACCCTGGGGTCAACTGGTGGTTCTGCAGGCTGCCCTGCAGCCAAATCTTTTCTCAGGACCTGGAGGCTTCTGTGCCTGTGTTCATACCCAGTGTGGACCCAGATATGTGAGGTGGCAGCACTGGTAGAATTGGCTGGGCCTTGTGGCACAGAGTGTCCCTGTTTCCAGTGGTGACCATGACCTTAGGAGGAACTATGCCTGAGTCCTTCTGGGTTCTCTGGGTTCCTAATGTGTGTTCTGAAATATATTGAGGTGGATATGGTCCCATTGATTCTGCCAGCATCAGTGCCATAACCTAGCTAGGCCGGAGGTGGAATACAGAAGCAGTGTGCTCCTCTGTCCTAATACTCAGTCTCCACAAGGGACCATGATGTCTGCTGTGCAGATTCAAGAGACACCTCACATCTCCTACAGACAACTCACAGAGAAAGCTCATCACCGTGTGTGTGTGTGTGTGTGTGTGTGTGTGTGTGTGTGTGTGTGTGTGTTATACACTGAGATCTCCCAGTTTACCCAGAAGACACTCACATAGCTCTGAGTTCTTGTGTCACCTAACAGAGACCCCTTATTCCCCCTACTCCCACCTAGGCCTCTGATCTCAAAAAGAATTCTTCCCAAGACCTCACCCATTGATCGCTCAGTGTGATCTCTTTTACTCAGGAAGGACAGTGGAAAAGAGACAAGAATACAAGAGCTAGGTTAGGTTGCACCTGATCTGCCTGGTAGACAGAAGGACTCCCCATCAACAGTAAAGATCTTTATTTATACCATTATGAAATTGCAAGACACAAGGTTGCCTAGTGTCTAAAAGCCCACAATGCTTTTGCTGAAGACTGAGGTAACTTGACTGCTTTAGGTAGTGAGGCCTCATCCTGCCTCCCACACAGGGTCAATTCCAGCTCCACTCCCAACACTCACTAGATTTCACAGGCTCCCCACTATCCTCACCCAGAGATGTGTTACAGATATTAGGCACAAACCAGAGACCTTATATAAAGATGCCAGTATGTTAGTAAAATATGCAGAAACAGGCTCAACAGAAACCTCTTGGTTGGCACAACAACCTTCCACTCTCAAGAGCTCTCTCACTGCCTTTCAAGACCTCCCAGTCAGCACTGAGTCCACCTCCCAAAGACCTTACACAGATTGGCAATTTACTCTGCAGTTACTGCTGAAACCTCAGAAAACCCTGAGACTTGTCACAGATTTCCCACTACATCTTGAGGGCCCCTCCTGCACACACCATGCTGATCAACTTTCCATAGAGTCCCTAACACTGAGGTCTCCACAGAGACTGCCCACAGAACTTTTGCAGGGACATTAAAGTGCTCCACAGTGCTCAAGTACAGTGAGTCTTTCCATTCTTTCCATTCTTTCATTCACCCACTCACCATTTGCAGCATGCTTACAATAAAACCAAAAATATAATACATGACTTATGTCTTAGCTTTTACAGTCCTGCAGGAAGGTTCCTCACAGAGAAGTCAGAGAGAGGAAATAACATGCCTGGGATTATAAAGGTAGAAAATGACAGAGGAGGCATTTGGCCCAAGCAGCCTTACTCTATATCTGCTGAGCCAAGCACCTATTGCTCTCCTGTACCGAGTTTCTCTTTATAATCTTATGAACAAGTCAATACTTCCCAGTTGTCTGCATTCCTTCCTATTCTAACAGGTCATATATATAACAGGGTCACTTCAGATCCAATTTTATGTGGCTAAGGAAACAACTCAAAAAAGTAAAAAAAAAACATTAAATGATTATTTAACTACAATCATTCCTGAAATTTTCCAGTGACTTGAGGGTCTAAGGGGAAAATGAAAACAAAAACAGTATATGTCCTAGCTCTGCTAGATACAAGCCCTGTGATCTTCAGCAAGTCATTTGGTCTCTGTGATCCTTCATCTCATCTATAATGCTGAACTTATAAGGTGAACAAGGAACCTATAAGTGAATGGTATCTTCTCCCTCCCAGGACTAGTGTGAAAATCACAGAAAGTAATGGATGTGGAAGTGTGCAATATAAGTATAGGTGACACCATACTATTCAAACAATGTTCATTTTAGTTTTTTGGCAAATTTGCATGTTTAAAAGTGAAAGATCAAAAATAAAATACAGAGAGAAAAAAAAAGCAGAGAGAACCTCAATTAAAGGCTTGTTTTCATACATTAAGTAAAAGTCACAAGATGGACCTCAAAGGTATTCTTTCAGAGAAAACTAACATCACCTTGGTGTCCTGGGGTCTTTCCCATTTGATTCGCTGAGCCCTGATGGTGGTCCTACTGGACTGAGACCGGCAAATCTGAGGGAGAGGAGGCTGAGAGGAAAGAGCTCACCCATCACTAGTACCAAGGAGCTCTGGGAAATCTTTTAAGTTTCTCAGTAACAGCTTCTCAGTGAGGTTCCCTGAGCCAGGCACTGGGTCAGAGGTGGTTCAGGCTGCGTCCTGATGCCATATTCTGTGGACTGGTTGCACACAAAAAATCAGCTAGCAAGAAAAAATCTACCAACATCCATGCCTTGTTCAGACCAAGGACTGTGCCTTGTGCTTTCTTTCACATGGAGATGAAAGTGAAAACATACAACTATTGTATGTCATTCCTTTCTGTAACATCAGATGTTACAAAAACATCTGTAACACACATCACAGATTAAACACCTCAACTTTGAAAGTATGTTGCAAATATATCTCAATAATTCTGTAACAAATAAGCTACATGTATTTTGCTCTGACATAAGTATTTCCTTCTTAGATATAATAAAACTAAATTAAAATACCTGCCACATTTCTACTTTCTTTTTCACTTCCTCCTTTTGTACAAACTCATTTAAGTTTGCCAGGGCTTTGGCTGCCAATATTTGTCTTGCTTCTGTACTTACTTCAGACTGCAAATTGGTCTGTGGCACTGCTTCAGACAGATCTTTGCTGTCCTGGATATCAGGTTGGACCAGCACCTGTGCCTTTGACTGGAGTCACAGGCCACAGGTGTGCAGTGAGTCCGGCCCTCTTCCTTGCCAGAGTCTGTGTTCCAGCCACCACAAGACTTGCACTAACAGTGGGCCTCTTGCTGGTGTGAGAGACCTGGGTACTTGGAGACTGTCTTAGTTACTTTTTCCTAGTTGCTGGGACAAATACCTCACACTCAAAAGAAAGAAAGGTTTATTTAACTCACAGTTACTCGAGGGTTCTCTCCATATGCTGCTGGCTCCAAAGCAAACAACAATAGTTCAGGTGGCAGAAAACAATGAAGAGCAGAGAAGGAGCAGCTGTGGCATTCATCAAGCCTCTCTCTTCCTTCTGCCCTGACTTTGAAGACCTGCACTCCACAGTGAAGATCAGAATTCCTGCGCCCTGTCCACCTGCAGGGCTAGGCCCCCAGGCTGACATCTGGAGCTGATTCATCCAAGGTGACACAATGTATTAACTAACACAGAGATATTTGTAAAGGTGGGTGTAATGGGTTCCCTGGGATTGTGTGAACATAACACACACACAGAGAAGGTTTGACTCCATTGTATTTCCTTTGCAGTATTCCTCCTTAGGCAAAACTGTGATGCATCATTGTGTACTGCTAAGTCACCACACTTAGGCTGGTTCCAGGAACAAAATGTACTGCAAACCAAAACTTTCTTACTGTGATCCAGAGCTGGAGACCGTGGGATGTAACAGTGGCTGCTGGGCTTCTGCTGCTGCACATTGTGGCCTAGTAAATTCTGGGCAGCCACTGTCCACGTAGTCTCCCCTTGCTCAAGAAGAGTCTCTGCTCTCTTCAAGTCCATGTCACTGTAGCTGGGCCGCCTCTGCAGAAGAGTCAGGGGCTGATGGCACTCAACATTCTGCCTCTTCCAAAGAGGGTAAAACACTTGATCATTGGAAAGACTCACATCTCAATTTTCAAACTCTGTTGCCACTGTTGTAGAATTAAATGAGTTAGCTGTGTCACTGTGGTGCCACAGTAACCCTTTATCCAGGCCCATTGTGACCATCTCAGAGACAGTCTTTTTTATTTTATCAGAGTGTTCAGACCCTGCTAATCCATCCTTTACCACTATTGGACTATTCTCAGCCAAGTGCATTAGCAATTTGCAAAATACGAGAGTGATTTTTGGCACATATTGTAGAACTCATGCCTCATAACCATGAAGTAGATGATGCTGGTGAATTAGGTACTGGGCTAAGGTGACCACTTGTGCTTTTGGGTCCCAGCAAGAGAAGATAATGAGGAGAGGAGTCAGAAACTGAGAAAATTTCCATACACAGAGCAGCTGCCTTCTGGTTTTTATGGAATTGGGTTGCTTTGACAGCATAAATATAATTGCTTGATCAGCAGTTTTTCTTCTTGCAAATGCTAAATAACAGGTTATTAGAATACCTAAACATAGAGGAAGGGAAAATAGATAAAAGGTTATGGTTTGTTTATCATTTTTCAACGACAAAAAACCTGAGTACCTGTTAAGAAACCATACACACATGTGAAATATAAACATGTGAAGGACAATTGTAATACTTTACAACCTTTTGTATGGGTGTTCATTATTACACTCCCTTTTCATATAGATTCCATTTGTACCTCTGGGTGGCAGTCCCTCACCATGACTGAGGTAGCTCTGAACCCTGGAGATGGGCGTGCACAGATGTGACAGGTGAGGATATGTGGAATAGGGGAGCATGACACAGCAAGCTTAGCATCTGGTCTATTAGGTCAATGAACATTACTAAGTAAAAGGCAAATGATTTACAAGCTCTGAACATTTCGTTATGCATGAAAATCAGAACCTCTGAAAATTTCATGCTCTTAAGTGTGTGGTAAGGTATAACCTACCTTTCCCACTGGTGCATGGAGGATCTTTCCTGCAGTATCTGGAGAATCACCTCACACACTGTCCAGGAGAGTGATATTACTCCCTGGGATGCTCCATGGCAGGTCAGAAGTGCCTGGAAGGCACACAGGTATACAGTGGATGGAGACAGTCTGCTCCTCATCTGGTCATACTGAATGACAGGATAGTGGAGGCACCAATCTGTTGGCCCTTATTTTTGCTCTCAGATAATTAGTGTAATGACATTTCATCAACTTTTAAGTAAACTCATACTTTTTCTATGGAATTATGTGCACAGAGATCCTTTGCTTCACAATCATAATCCTTATACGTCCAAAAGTAGAGACCGCGTGTGCCGTGCAGTCAATCAGCCACGGAGGTAAACTTGACCCTGCCAGTTGTAATGTAACAAGCTATTTTTCATGAACTGAACATTCTTCTACTCACATTATTGCTAAAGATTTAAAAAAATATCAAATGTAAAATGTTTAAAATATGAATGCAGTAAATAATGCTCACTTTCTTCATGTCACTTTGGCTAAACATTACCATCCAACATATATTATGTAATAAATGAAGTGATTTTTTTCTTTAAAAAAAGAAAATAGGCATGGAGAGATAGCTCAGCAGACCAAGCGCATGTTTAGGCAGGTGCAAGGACCCAAGTTCAATCCCCAGCTGTGCCAGCTGGGCATGCTGAGCTGGCCTGATACCAGGTGTGGTTGCAATGCCTGTAATTCCAGTGCTGGGGTGGCTGAAAACAGGAGGATCACTATGAGTTTGAACTGTATAGTGAGACACTGTACAAAATACATTTTAAAAAAAGAGAAAACAATGGTCACTTGAGTAGTATTAAAATATGTTTAATATGATGCATTTTTCAGGCCTAAGTTATTGAAAAATACTGCCAGTAAGATTAGTATATGGTCTTTTATTTATCACATTCATTTGACTCCACGTGTTTCTCATTAGAATGACAAAATCTTACTGCTTTTTATAGCTAAGTATGCCTTTGTCCTGGGATTTACCTCTTTGGTCACACCTTACAGGACAGTGGACAGCTACTTTTTCTTTTTGTAAGGCACAGGTCATTACTTCACCATATGTACGGTCACAGTGAGAGATGCGATACCATGATCCTTCCAGCCAAAATTATAGAAATAAACTGGGCAAGAAAAAAACAAAATGTAAAAATGAAGTTAATATATAGAAATAAGCATTTGCAAGGACATCTGAAGAAATAAGTGAATTCATAAAAAGTATAAAGGTATAAGGCATATGGATTTCACATACAGGTCTAAAATAATAGGCTTTTTACATTTCTAATATGATTAATAGCCCTTTGTTACAAAACACATTCTATATTAAAACATTTTCTGCTCAAACTCACCAAGGAAGAATTATGAAGAAGCAGAATGACAGGTTCATAAAGTCAATGAATCACACTAAAGTAACTCAGATATGGTGATAAAGTACACACCTCATTTTTTGGAGACCACATCTCACTAATTGGCTAGCTCTCAAACTCTTGACCCTCCTGGTTCAGCCTCCCAAGTGCTCAAGTTACAGGCTTGTGCTACCATGCCCCATAAGCTCATACTCTTGTTGAAGCATGGAAACACATAGAAATGATGACTTAACTGGTAAAAATAGGATATAGCTTTTTCACCTAGGAGAAAACACAAAGCTAGACACAACCTTAAAAATAAGTTCTAAAACTGCATGTTTATCCTACTCAGCTTGATATGAATAACATGCAAATGGATTCCATCCCAAAGCTCGTGTAACTGAGAAGCCTCCAAGACTGTCACAAGAAGAATTCCCAGGATCCCACTGGAGGCTGGGCTGGCTGCAGCTGAAGTACAAGTACATCTATTTTCCATCCATGGTGCCACTATGAAGCTGTGTGATCCAGGGCAAACCATAATTTTCTAAGCCTCTGTGGCTTCATATATGTTAAACAGAAATAAAAGAAATGTGTTACACAACTGCCATAAGAGTGAAATGAGCTAACCATGAAGATACGCTGTAGGGATCAAGTGATTGGAGGAGACGGCAGGCCTCTTCCCAATGGTCGTTGCAGAGGAAAAGTAAAACTTGCAACACCACACCAAGCAAGAATGCTAGCAGTAGTTAAGGTCAAAGCCATTTTTTCTTTATTTCCTATAAGCCATGCTGCTATGCAATTGGTATTTATTTTTATCATTTTTAACCTGGCAGTTTCTAGACAAAAATATTTGAGCACTGTTCTTGATAATTAACAAAGAGGGTGAGTGGGAGAGAACTTACTGCAAGCCTCCATGTATGCTTCAGGAAGTTACATGAAGCCACTTTCTTGTTCCAGACACTTTTAATAGTTAGCATGTTCGCCAGGTCGCTGCAGGTTGACCACTCTTTTTATGCTGTGCCTTAAAGGAAAAAGAACAATTAGTCATACAGAAGATGGACATAAAACAGAAAACAGTTTGCTCCCCACAGTGTGAGTAACACCTCTACCTGAAGAACTGGTCGATGATGGGGTACTTGTGGAGGAGATTGTAGGATGGCAAGCCATTGCCAGGATAGTGTCAGTGATCCTGCAGAGGGAGGAGGAACTGGTGCGAACCACAGAAACCAGATCATTTTACCTCAAAACACTGAGAGATGGACTTTTTTTTTCTATGATTCCAATAGACCAGTGAAAATATTCTTAAATAAGTCTGGCTTCAATTTTATAACATGATTAGAGCTTTAAGAAATCTACCACCTCAAATTCGAGAAAAATAATCCAGGACACAATGTATTTATGAACTCTGACAAAATGTCTCCAAAAACACACAATAATTCTAGCAGACAATGGAGAAACCCCACCTGGTGGCACAGTTATTTACAGTACCTTGATTAGTCAGTCAGTTGTTAGGAATAGACGAATGTCAAACCTAATAGCACTCTGGTTACTCAGTTGAGGTCACCCAAAGCATTAAATGGGGATAATAATGCCTGAATCAGAGTTTCTGTGAGAATGCAGTATGATATAGACACAAAATAGGGCACAAATCTTGTCCTGTGGTTATGAATGAATACTGAATTATAATTTAACAAAAATTATGGGCTCTGCAATATGTCAGGCCTGGATTCAAATGTTGGCTTTTCCAGCTATGAAGCACATTAATTAATCTCTCTGGAATACCAATATATTTCCAGGTTTTTATGAGGATGAGTGATAATTTGAGAGCATCTTGAGTTCAATCCTGGTAATCCCCTCCTAAAAACAAAAAAAAAAA
>NW_004525021.1:141314-147165 GCF_000260255.1 Octodon degus
ATTTAAAAAAATCAGGAAATAAATACCTGGACTGATACAATGTCCACTGTTGTGAGACTTCTCCTTCAGTTTAAATGTCTTGTCTCCAAAGAAATTTTAAAAGTGTTAGCTTTATGTGAAGACTACAAATTTCACTTAATTTACTATTAAGCCAATTTTTATACAACTAAACAAGGAACTAACCATAAACTAAGGTGATACAGAAGACAAACATGGAGAGAGAAACAGAGGAGTTGCAGCTGGACAGAGCAACAGATGCTGCTGTGACATCTTGCCTTCCCGCTTCCAGTGAGCATATCACCTAACAGATTTGGGTGTGCTGATGTTAGTGTACTAACTCCCCTGGTTTGCTAGAATTTGTATATCATTAAGCACATAAAAAGTCCTAATGAAAGCAATTCCACTTAAAGACATCAACAGTGGACACTAATTGAAGCAATTTTAAACTGCAGTCTGCCACTATAAACAAATATAAAATGCAATAGTTACAAATTAAAAACTATAATCTTGTCCAAAGCTTAATTTCTCCTGCCTTTTAACAGTTTTTTTTTTTTTTAAAATGGATTTAGTTTAGGCTCTATATAGGGTCTCACTATGTAGATTAGACTCACAGTGATCCAAACAAGTCTGGGGAAGTTCAAGCATAAGGATGATTTCAAAAACATGAAAGATTTGCTGTTAAGCAAATGAAAAGGCATTTGATAGATTCATCAGAGCAGTAAGATAAATTACAGATCAGCTAGCTTATTAGAGACAATCACAATCCACTAAGAAGTACAGCCATGGAGTAAGAACAAACTTCAACAACTCCAACCGCTTAGGCACAACCGGATCAGAATACAGAGCAACAAAAGTCCATGGCATTGTCTCACACAATAAAGTGATCAGCAGATAATCAGTGGACTCTAACAGGAGGTATGTGAACAACTGAGGGAGATGACTTCGTGGTAAGATACGTCACAAACCTGGAGGAATAAAGGCCTGCTAATACTACCATCATCACAGGGTGACTATGTTTGCTTGGGCACAGCCTGCCTTCTGAGGGGTCACATCAAGAGGCTTCAAACTATGGAGAAAACAGACTTCATTGAGATGGTGCAGGCAAGTCTCTATACAAGCAAAAAGCAAAAACAAGCCATCCTCAATAAGAAATAAAATAAATTAAAGAAAATATTCAGTTGACAACAAACAATTAGGGGATATGGATAGAAACGGTGGTGTCATAGATACACAAGAAAAAGACTAGTTGATCGAACTACCCATGAGAAGGTCCAAATATTGCATCCAACAAAACAGCCAGAATTACTATGTCTGAAGAACAAAATTCCATGTGTACTGAAGTAAAAGAAGCTATGATGATGAAATTATCAATAAAAATTATTGTAAAAGGCAAATGGAAACTCAGAAATTGAAAAGTATACAATGAGAAACTCACCAGAAGACCTGGAGTTTCACAAAGAGGAATTAGAGATATAAGGCTCAAAGCACACACAATCTTCCTAGCACTCAACCTGTTTTCCAGCAGAGGTATTGTTCTCAGTGAAGGCTCACCTTAGTGTAAATGCTGTCACTGGCAAACAAAGGATGTTATTTAAAAAACGTAAATTAGAATGCTGTAAATTTGTGCATATCTGGAGATACCCAAAACTTTTACACAAATGCTTCAAAGACTCTGCCCAATGAGGTCCAAGACACCCAGAGATCTCTGACCACAGACGTTTATTAACATCTTCCCGCCTAATTTCCCTTATCTTCATTCCAATCCCTGTTAAAAGAGCCTGCATCTCTATTTTCCCTACAGAGGGCCCTAATGCCATCAATCTGCCTGTATGACTGTATGACTGTATGACTTGGTATTAAACTGTCTGTCTCATGGCTTTCACAAGCCCTCACTGTAATTCCCAGTACTAAAGTCTGGTGACCTGCTCTGAGTTCCTTATGGAGAACTTAGAGACATAGACATTACATATTCTGAAGAAGAGACAGAATAAAAATGAAGGAAAGTTGAATAAAGACCTCGAGAAATGCAGGACAGCACTTAATGGACCAATAAACATATAGCAAACGTTAGTAGAGAACAGGTAGAGGCTACAGCTACAGCTGTCAGCAGATCTTGGAATCATCCATGTGGCATTGGTTTTAGGTGCTTACACATTGCAAGGGTTCTGAATTTAAGAAGGGTTCCACCTCAATTTCAGAAGAAGGCCTGGAAGGTCAGGCAGTATGACCCTGAGAGGGTTGTGTGTGAAGCTGTGAGTGAGAACCCTGTTCAGTGGAAACCCAAGTTTGGAAAAGCCGAGAATGTGGATCATCTAAGGGAAACTGCAAGGATGGAGCAAAGCAAGCCTAAGATGGAAGTCATAGAAGCCACCGCCAAGAGTGCCACAGGCACTGAGCCACAAGGAGTTCACAATTTACCAGAGAGTGCTTTGGATGTCCCACATGGTACTGAAGGACTTAATGTTTGCCCTGCTGGATTTTGGATTTGTGTTGGTTCCAATGCTTGGTATGCTCTGTGTATGGCTTTTGGAATGGTAATGTTTACCTTGTGCCTTTGAGAGTTGCAGTTGTTTAAGTTTTCATTTGTACAAGGGCTCAAAACTAGGAGTTTGGCTTGGATCTTGGAGGAGACTTGGAACTTGGACATTTCAGCAATGCTAAAACTGTTGGAATTTGACAACTCTTAGAGATGGAATAGAATAGCTTTTGCATAAAGGGATTAGCATGAGTCTTTGGGGGTCCAGGGGTGGAATGTTATGGTTTGTGTACAGGTGTGCCCCCAAAGCCTCAGGCAGTCATAGGGCATCATCTGGATTTTGTGGCTGATTACTTTGGGTGTGGATGCTGCACCTGCCCTGGGGCAGGTAATATGCATTACAATGTAAAATGGAAAGAGAAGCTAGCTGCTTGAGCTGCTGCTACTCTTTCCTTGCTCTGGCTCCTTGCCTCCACCATGAGACTTTGTTCTCTGCCATGTGCCACTCTGCATTGGTTGGAGCCAGCTAAGTATGGACTGAAACCTCCATTAACTGTGAGGTGAATAAACCTTTTTTTCCTTTAAAAACACAGTAGACAAGAGGTAGAAAAATTATGAGAAGAGGACTGGCAAAATAACTCAGAGGATAAAACACCTGCAAGCAGGTGCAGGGGCAGGGTTAACTCCCTAGGCCTGCCCTGCCAGCTCCACCCCCAGGCACACTGAGATGCCAATTGAGACTGAGTGTTGTGTAGACACCTGTAATCCCAGCACTTGGTTAACTGTAAACAGGAGAAGCACTATGAATCCTATCTAGTACTGAGATGCTGAGCACCCTGTAGACCCTTCCTCAACATACAGAAAAAAATATGAGACGAAATGGCAACTTACAACACTCTTAATGCATCCCAGCATGGCAGTGCATGCCTGATCTACAGCACTCAGGAAGGCCAAAGGAGGAGGATGGCCAAAGTTGAACACAGCCTAGGCAACTTAGCAATTTAGCAGAGCATGCCCCAGAAATAAACACAGGTTGAGCTTTCAGTAAGAAAGTCCTAAGTTTAAATCTGAGAACTGCAGAAACAAAAAACTTTCTCTAATGTGATGAAAACATTAATCTACACATTTAACGAGTGCAAGAAGATCAAGATAGGATAAATACAGAAACTCACACTAACACATCAACATAAAAATGCTCCAAGACAAAAAGAAAAATGTACAAGTTAATGCAATAAGATATATATTTGATTTCTCATCAGAATGAAAAAAAAAATGGAGAGCCATGACAGATTAAAGTGCTAAAAATAAAACAATGTTAACTGAGAAGTTTATAGCCAAGAAGAAGGAGAAATAAATCCATTCCCAGAAAATAAAATAGTGGAAAGTTTGTTGCTAGCAGATGTGCCTTAATACACAGTAAAAATAGCTCTTCAGGTTGAAAGCAAGTCAGTGAAAACAGGAGCAAAAATTTATAAGTTACAAAAGATAGTATGATATAAAAGTCAATAATTATGTAAGATAGTATAAATGCTTAACTTTTTCTCCTTTCTTGCTTTAGGTGATTTAAAGTGCACTGCATAAAACAATGTACACTAACTACACTGTTGGGTGTAAAAGGAAGTCTTACAATTCAACAAGAAAAAGATCAATAAGCCATATTTTAAAAGGACAAAGTATTGAACATGCCTCCCCAAAACACATACAAATGGACATTAAGCACAAACACAAAAATGTTAAACACTACTAGTCAATAGAGAAATACAAATCAAAACCATTTAAATGGCAGAGTCTCAATATGTTAGAGAACTACCATGTGACCCAGCTATTTCCTTCCCAGGTTTATACTCAAGAGCAAGTAAAAGCAAAACTGCACAAAAAATGGATACAAATGTTCGTAACAGTATTATTGATAGGAGCCAAAAATGCAAACAACCAAGTGTACGTTAGCACAAATGGACAAAGAAAATGTGGTACGCTGATATGACGGAATATTATTCAGCAATAAAATGAAGCAATGATGATAGGGCCCAGGACATGGCTCCATAGAAAAAGAGTTTCCCTGGCAAGCACAAGGGCCTGAGTTCAATCCCTGGTTCCACCAAAATAATAATAATAATAATAATAATAATAATAATAATAATATTAAGCACTGAAGCACTGGTACATCTTGGATGGAACTTGAAACATTGTACTAAATAAATATAGAAGACACAAAAGATCACATGTTTTGCAATTTTATAAATGTCCAAAATAAGCAACTTCATAGAGACAGGAAGCAGATTAGCAATTGGTACAGAAGTTCATTTGGAGCTTGGTGGAAAGAAGCTCCAAACTTAACCTGTCTGTATAATGAGGCACTAGGTCCACCAAATCAAAACAAAGCTCTCCTTTTGCAAAAGGACCCAAGCACCCATCTGCAATGAGGAAGCAGGTGTGAGGGACAAAGGAAAGTTGCTTCTCTTATCACTAACCCAGGAGAAGCAGCTGAAATTTACCCCATTGGTTGTGTGGATGGTCCACAACCTATTCCTTTTGGCTAATTTGCCAAGGGCAGATATGAAGAGGCGCTGAGAGGAAAGAATATGGCGGGCACAGGGCATTGGAATGGAAAGCTCTTGGATGTGGGTAGCTATCTCTGGTCTGCAGCTATGCTCCCAGAATATCAACTGAACAGGTATCTCTCATAACTCTGGTGTAAGGGGTAGGGAATGGAATCCTACGGCACACTGAAGTGTAAGAGGGAGGTGCTCCACTTTATAGCCATTGATACAGCAGGCTGGATTGTGCACAGGCTGATGAAAATGTTCTGGATTTAGATAGAGGCGATGATTGCACGGCCCTGTATAACAGCCAAGGTATATTTTAAAATGGAACATTACTTTATGTTACTTCTTACTTTATTTTGTATTTTGGAACAGGGCCTTGCTCTGCAGCTCAGGATGGCCTTGAGCTCACTCTGTAGCCCCAGCTGGTCTTGAACTCACAACGATTTTCCTCCCTCAGCTTTTTGAATGCTGGAATTATAAGCGTGCGGCAACATACCCCGCCCAAAGGGGAATATTTTATAAGTTCAATTGTATTTCAGTAAGCTTTAAAAATAGGTAAGCAATTTCAATGGGCATTTCTCCAAAACATATACAGAAATGGTCAGTAAACACGTGAAAAGATGCTCAACATTGTTAGTCATTAGGTAAAAACATAATAAAACCGCAGTGAGCTAGCACTTACCACTAAGCAGAATGGCTATATTCAAACAGTCAAATGGAAGCAACTGGTGAAGATATATTTTTTTCTTTTCAAAGTTTTATTGATAAACATATAGCAATGAGACAGTTTCAAATCAAATCGAAAGTACAATTTCAACAAATAATACAC
>NW_004525021.1:155736-161048 GCF_000260255.1 Octodon degus
GGGTGGGCTTGGGTTCTGAGGTTGCATTTTGTTCCTCCTCTTCATTTTGTGTAGCACTGTCTTCTGCCCTTTGTTGTAGATCTTTACTGTAGTTATAACCTTCACACATACTGAAGTTCAGGTGGAGCTCTACAAATTTTGGTGTTATCCAGCTGCGTCTGGCTTAGGTATGGCTGCTGTGCTCAGCTCCTTCCTTGTGCAGACCTGGGTAGGATTGGGTCTGGAGGTTCCTGGAACTCGGCAGAATTTCCTGGGCTAGGACTCTGTCTTTGGTGAAGATATTTTAAACACACACACACACACACACACACACACACACACACACACACCAGGATCCCTCATACATTGCTAGAGAGGTAAAATGGAGCAACCGCTTTGGGAAAGCATTGTATTTGTTTGCATGATTAGAGTTAATATTGTACTTCACATTTCTAAGTATGTATCTTCCAAGAATGAAAATATTATGTACACACACAAACTTGTACACAGATGCTCAAGCCCGAATAATACATAATTGCCATGAAATGAGAACAATCCCATTCCACCACTGATTGATGCATGCATTAGTGCATGTGGTGCTTCCAACAATTGAAAATTAACCCATAAGTATTAACACACATGATAATATGAATTAATCTTGCAAAACTTTATGTCATGTGAAATAATACAAACATAAAATACTATATATTTCATGATTAATTTATATAAAATTTTCAGAAGAAAGAAATCTGTGTAGACAGAAATTAGAATGGTGGCTACTACAGGATAGTACGGAATTTGGTAGAGCATGAGGCTGTTGATTACAAGAGTAGAGTTTCTTTTTCTTTCAAGGGTGAGAACAATATTCTAAAATTGATTTTGGTGTTGGTTATATAATCAGTAACTTAACTTTATAATTTAAATGGGTGAATAGAGGGAGTAAACAAGGGAAGGGAAAGAATAAAAAATAAGATGCATTATGTACATGTACCAACTGCATCAAATGAATTAAACATTATGTGCTATGAACATGTAGGGGTAAAAAATGGGGGAGCCACCATGAATTAAACCTTAAATGTAGGTATAATTTTGATGTTTCTAGCTGACATCAGTGCCTATCAGGATCCTCACCTGTGAGAAAGACCCAGGAAAGGTTTACCCTACCTACAGGCCCAGGGATTCTACAACACAGTGCAACAGTTGACAACCAACAGATCCACCTGATCAGGAGGTTTGCTTCAGCACTGCACACTCCCCTTCCAAGGAGGCCACATGAGGCAAATCCTGAGAGACAGGCTTTGAACAGTTGAGAGATACATAATGAAATCCTGAGTTCCAGAGGCCCAGAAAAAGACTGGGAAGATCACTGGTCCTGTATTCTGTTGTACAGGCCCAGAGTCATTGGGAGTACTTATCAGAGGGGTGCTCCTAAAAAGAAAGCATGGAATGAAGTGTTCCAAGCTCTTAAAGAAAACAAATTCCTGGCCTGGCATGATAGCTTAATGGACTAAGCACCTGCTTAGGCAAGCACACTGACCCCAGAAGGATGCCTGGTAGCAAATGCAATGCTGGTACCTCCCTTGGGCACTCAGAGGTGAAACAGAGTTTGAGGGTGATGGTGCACACCTGTAATCTAGGAGGATCACTACGAGCCTGAGCTCTGTAGTGGGACCCTGTACCAAATACATAAAAAACTTCCAGTTCAGATTGTTATATCCTATAATTATCTTTCTGACATGATGGTGACATAAACTAATTCCATAAGGAAGAAACTCAAAGGAAATTCATAAACACAAAGCCAACAATCCCCAAAATACTCAAGGATATCCTAGAAGGATACAGACAAATAACATTGCCAAAAAGTCCAATGAAGAATGAACACATTGAGGAGAGGTAACAATTAATAGAAGGGAAGAAAGCAAAGCAGCAACAGGAAATTAATACAATGACAGGAATATCAATAATTGTCAATTATAACTATTAATACAAATGGGCTCAACTAATCAATTAGAAGGCAGAGATAACTAGGATAGATCAAGAAACAAAATCCAACAGTATGCTATATACAAGAAACACATGTCAAACAAAAAGAAATTATAGACTAAAAATAAAAAGATGAAAAGCATTACCCCATGTAACTGGAACATGAAAACAAGCATAAGCAGGTATCCTACTTTCAGATGAAGTGCATTTCAAGCTAAGCTAATCAAAAGAGACAAAGAAGGACATTACACATTGGTTAATAGAACTAATGAGCAGGAAGAGATAACAATTACAAATATATGGACCTATCCATGGAGCACCTAACTTTATAAAACAAACTGTAATGAAAATAAAAGACCAGATAAATATAAAAACAATTATAATTGATAATTTCCATGTTCCATTGTTAGAAATAGATAAATGAACAAAAAATTAAAGTTGACAAAGAAATCTAGAGTTGAACCAAGCTTTTCAACTGATGGACTTAAAAGATATATGCAGTGCTGTACTTAATAATAAAAGAATACACACTATTTTGGGATTCACATAGTACTTTCTCTAAAACAGATCACATAATATGGTTACATTTCTAAATTTCTGAGTAAAAATATGTAATTGTTCATTCCTATTATTTAAATAATTTTATCTTTTAACTTTTTCCTTCATATTCTGTAGGGCCTTAAAGCTTGAAATATCAATACCTGATGGAAAATACCTGTTCCAAGTTATGTCTAAGATGTTTGTTCCAGACTGATAGTGAGGGTAAGCTCAACTGTCTATGTTGTAGGATAATAATAATAAGCTTCTACTCTAGAGAGTTAACAACTTTTGTTTGCAGACCAAAAATTAGAGAAAAAGAAGAGCTGAAAGTACAGCCAATATTTTGGCCCCAGCCTTTCAAGGTCAGTGACAACTGAGGACATAGGAGAACCCATACTGTAACATCCTGTAACTCAGTGGTGTCCAAATTTTCTGATTGAAGAGACTATGGGGCTACAGAGGAAAGTGGTAGATGATGTAGACTGTGCTGAATGAGAGGCACTTAAAGAAAAAACATTCTCTCAGGCTTTCACAAAGAGCAAATTGGTCAAGCAATGGCCGTGACTCACTCACATGTCTGACACTGACAAAGGATCTACAAACTGAAGTACAGAGTTTCAAGACAAATCCTGAAGGAATTTGAATGACTTTGTCAGATACAATAGTTACATTTCTTATTATATTGGTCTAGCTTCATCTTGTTCTTTCTTTTCTTTGTTTTTGGCAGAAATAGAGATTGAGCTCAGGTCATTGCACTTGCCAGGGAAGTGCTTATTCCACTGAGCCATCTCCCCAGTCCCAATATCTCATTCTTAACCATCCAGCAGAAAAGTATAAAAATGAGGCATAAAAAGTAAAGCCATATTAATATGCTGAGCTGTAAAAGGATCAAGTCAACAACTTATGACATTGCCAGTCCTACACAAAACCCACTATTATTATGGATTGCTGGACCCTATTGGAATATTTTGCTGAATTCACACACCTACAATATTTAAATGACAATGGAATACCCATCTCTGACATAGTTAAACAAATTAAGGGGATACAAATGAAGGACCATTTTCTATCCATATATTCAAAATAGGATAGGTATACAGCTTTCTCTTCATTCAATGAATAGAAAGATTTGCACTAATAGGATTGGTGCAATAGGGTATCATCTCTGCATTTTGTAGTATGAATAACCACTAAAAAGATAACAATATGCAATGTACTTTTGTAATTTATTTTTTCAGAACCAGGGATTGAAATCAAGCCCTTGCACTTGCCAGGGAAGCACATATTCCGCTGAGCCATGTCTCTGGCTCTATTTTTTTGTAAATTTTTTTCAATGTACTAATTATTGAAACTGTCCTACTAATCAGGTTTGAAACTATCTCACTGCTATTTGTTTCTCAATAAAATTAAAATAAAATAGATCACATACTAGTGAATAACGTATTAGCTAAGGAAATGCAAATCAACCAAAATTTTCCATAAATATCAAATTATAGTGCGACCAAACTGGAAATCAGAAACAAAAGAAACCACAGAAATTACGCAAACATAAGCAAGTAGAATGAAAAACTCCTGAATAATCAATACGTCACATGGGACATTTTGGAAGAAATATGACAATTCCTAGAATTAACTGATGTTGGTATAATGTACCAAAACTTCTGGGACACAATGATAGCAGTTCTGCATACCTAGAAGTCCTATAGCAGTGAATGCTTATATCAGAAAAAGAGAGCCCAAATAAATAACATATTCATGCATCTGAGGATCTTGGCAAAAACAAGAATCCAGAACCAGAGCTTGTAAAAGGAAGGAAATAATAAAGACCAGAGCAGAAATGAATGAAATGGAGACTAAAACATAAAGTTTGATTACATAAAATAGACAAGTTCTTAGTTAACCCTGATGCAAATAAGAAAAGAAAATGACTAGGGGATTTCAAGCAAAAGCTAATGAAAGAGGCAAAGAAGGACATTATATATTGGTTAATGAAACTACTGAGCAGGCTGAGATAACAATTACAAACATAGGCACCAAACCATGGAGCACTTAACTTTATATAACGAACTTTAATGAAAATAAAAAAAATCATATAAACATAATTTTCAGTTATGAAATGAAAAAGTTAAATTCAAACAAAATATAAATTATCAGACCCCTCTTTACATGCTCATTTAAAAGAAAAAAAAGAAATGAAAAAGGTGAAATCACAATGTATACTGCCAAAATCCAGAAAATTCTTAACAACTAATTTACAAACGTATATGTCAAGCCATTGGAAAACTGAAAAGAAATATAAATTCCTAGATACATAGGAATTAGCAAAACTGAACCAAGAAGATTTAATAATCACTAACAATCCAATAATAGACCAGGAAATGGAAGATGTAATGAACTTAATAACTACAAAAAGCCTAGGACCTGATGGGTTCATAGCTAAATGCTATAGAATGTCAGGGAAGATGTAACACTAATGCTCTTCAAACTTTTTAATAAAATTAGGAGAGAAAGATTACTTCTACAATCATTATCAGAAAGTAACATTAACCTGATCCAAAAACCAGACAAGGATCCCATCAAAAAGAGACCTATAGGCCTATTTCTCTAATAAACAGATGTAAAAGTTCTGATCCCAAATCTGGAGGATGCGACCAAAAACAAGAACCAAAGTCCAGCTTGTCTAAATAAGATGCAAAGATTCTAAACAAGATACTGACAAACAAAGTATGACAAATCTTCCAAAAGAGCATATGTCATGATCAAGTAGGCTTTATCCTACAGATGTAAGGATGGCTTACCACATGCAAATT